>NC_083318.1:67157746-67457746 GCF_963455315.2 Globicephala melas
ACTAAAAACTTGGAAAAATGAGAAGTCTGCCTTCTTAGTACCTTCAATCATTTTGAAATTGATACATTTCCAGTTTTCATATTCTTGCCAATTAAATTTTGATGAATTTTTCTCAATTCTCTTCTTATTTTGCATCTTCTGAAAATTTTTAGTTGGTTTAGTGGAGGATGTAAGGTAGTAACCTAGTAGCTGGATATGTATTCCATTTTCAGCTTATAGATTTAAAATAATCAATTTTGCTATCTCTTTAGCATACAAAAAACCATTAGCATTGTGATAAATTTCTTATGCTCTTTGCTTTAAAAATTATATTTGTTCAGTAACTGGTTTATTTTACTTTGCTACTAGCATGCTAGCTTATTGTATAAATGTGTTAGCATGTTACTCCTTTGCTCACCATTTTTTGTCCTTTAAGAAATTATGAAATTGCTTTTGCTTCTGTTTTTAGCTTAGTCATGAATTATCCTTTATTATCATACTTTCTGTTTGACCTTCATAATTTTAATTTGTTATAGACATAGTGAAAGAAAGGAGAAGAAAAATAAAGAAATAATGGCTGAAACCTTCCCAAATTTGAGAAAACAATTTTTGTTTTATACATTCTAGTTGCTTAATAAGGTGCAAGTAGGACAAAAGCAAAGAAATCTACACACAGATGTATCATAGTGAAAATGTTAAAACCAGAAAAAGAAAATTTTAAAAGCAGCAAGAGAAAAATGACTTGTCATGTACAAAGGAACCCCAATAAATTAGCTGTTAAATTCTCTTCTGTTTGAAATCTAGTGATCTTACACAGTAACTAAAAAACAATAGGAATACAACAAAAGACAAAGTATACTGGTAAAGATAATTATGTAATTATAGAAACCATTACAAATACGTATTACATCTTCTTTCTATTCTTAATTGATTTAAAAAACAATTGCATATATATGTCTATATTTATATACCTATAAATTGTGTTGTTGGAGCTATAAAAGAAAGAAATGCAATATATTTGACAAAAATATCATCAAGGAGGTAAGTGGGGATGAAATAAACTCAATGCATACCTACTTTCCTTTCTTCTCTCCACTTCTTTAAGAGACAAAAAATTAAAGTAATAATTATAACAATGTACTGTTGGGTGAGTAACATATATGTATAACTGTAATAGCACACAAAGGACAAGGAAAGAAAGCTATATAGGAGCAAAATTTCTATATCTTATTGAAGTTAACTAAGTATAAATCTGAATTAGATTCTGATGAGTTGAGATATATATATGGTAAGCTCTAGAACAATTACTAAGAAAATAACTAAAACAATATATAGTGAAAAAAATTAAGGGAGTTAAAATATTACACTAAAAAATATTCCGTTAATGCAAAAAAGAGCCATACATGAGAAATATAGGAACAAAAATCACATGAGACATATAAAAAACAAAAAGTAAAATGGAAGATGTAAATACAACTATATTAATAATAACACTGAGGATGGATTAAACAATGTGATCAAAAGGCAAAGTTTGTGAGACTGGATAAAAAAAAAATCTAACTATATACAATTTAGAGGTGACACGCTTTGGAATCAAACATCCAAATAGGTTAAAAGTAAGAGGTTGGAAAACAGCAATCATAAGAAAATTGTTGTGGTTTTATCAATATCAGATAAATAGACTTTAAAACAAAAATTAAAAAAATAGAGATATACAGGGACATTTCATAGTAATAAGTCTCAATCCATTAGGAAGAGATAAAAGTTATAAATGCATATGAACATAACAATAGACCCCCCAAATACACAAAACAAAAACTGAGAGAATTGAAGGGGAAAATAGACAATTCAATGAGTAGATGGATATTTTAATATCCTATTTTCAATAATAGAGTAGAGAAAACAATCATACAAAAGAAGAACAATTTTGGAGAACTTGCACATCCAAATTTCACAATTTACCATAAATCTACATTAATTGAGAGAGTGTGATATTGGCATCAGGTTAGAAATGCAGATCAATTAATAGAATTGAGAGACAAAAAATAAACTCTCACAGTTACATTCACTTGATTTTTGACAAGGATGCCAAGACAAATCAGTGGGGGAAAGAATAGTCTTTTTAACAAATGGTGCTTGACATTGGGTATATACATGAAAAGAATGAAGTTGGAACACTTCCTCACACTATACAGAAAAACTAACTCAAATAAAATCTAGATCTAAATGTGATAGCTAAAATTATAATATTCTTTAGAAAACTTATAAAGTTCTAAGTCTTCAGGAGCTTGAGTTAGGTCACAAAAGTTAAAATAGAAAATTGGACTTCATCAAAATTCAAAACTTTTGTGCTTCAAAAGACACCATCAAGAAAATTTAAAAAAAAAGGAATGGAAAATATTTGTGCCAATTTTATACCTTATAAAGTAATCATATCTAGAATATATAAACTCTTCAATCCAATAATAAAAGATAGATAACCCAAATATTTTAAAATGCATGAAGGACCTAAATAGACATTTCTCAAAAAAAAAACAACAAACATACAAATGACAAATAAACACATAAAAAGTTGATCAAAGTCATTAGGGAAATAAAAACCAAAACCACAATGATATAGTACTTTATACCCACTTTGATGACTATAATTAATATAGTATAATAATGAAATAACAAGTGTTGGTGAGGTTGTCAAGAAAATGGAACCTATACATGGCTAGTAAGAATGGTGCTAGTCACTTTGGAAAAGAGGCTGGCAGTTTCTCAAAAAGTGAAGCACAAATTTACTGTATGACTCAGCAATTACACTCCTAGGTATATATCCAAGAGAAATGAAAACCTATGTCAACGTAAAAACTACATAATGTTCAAAGCAGCATTATTAATAGTAAGCCAAAGAATAGAAACAATTTACGATTAAATAAAATTGGCATATCAGTGCGGTGAAATATTATTTGGCAATGAAAAGAAATAAAATCTAGATACATTCTATATCATTGATAAATCTTGAAAACACTATGCTAAGTGATAGAAGCCAGTCACAGAAGTGTGTAATTCCATTTATATGAAATATCCAGAATAATCAAATCTGTAGTGGTTGCCTAGGGTAGGGAGGATTAGGGGAGATGGGGAGTGACTGTCAATGGATGTGGGATTTCTTTTGGGGTAGATAAAAATGCTCTAAAATTGATTGGTTGAACAATTTTGTGAATATAAACATTGAATTCAACAACCACAACACAAAACAGCCTTTCAAAATGTCAACTATTGACATTTTGTTCCAAATAATTATTTGTGGTGAGGTTTGTCTTGTGCATTGTAGTTTAGCAGAGTCCCTGACCTCTACCCACTAGATGCCGATAACAACCGTCTGTAGTCATGACAAAACAGAAATGTCCTCAGATGTTGTTAAAAGTCCCCTGGGAGACAGAATCACCCTAGTTTAGAACCACAGATATAATTGTATAGGAAAAAGCAAAACGTCTTAAAGGATATATGTTAAAAATTTAACTATGGTTCCTCTGGAGAGGTAAAGGGATAGGCAGGGTGAGAGAAGGTGACTTCCATATTGTCTCAATATACTTTTGTACTGCTTGAGCAACCTAAAAATTATAATGGGCTCATGTACTATGTTTTTTTTTAAGAGAATCAAAATCAATTAACTTCCTGCCCTCCAAAATACATACAACAAAACAGGCCAATTCTCACTAATATAAAACGCTGGTGTAGCAGACCATTCAAAAGATGATTATGGCTTATGGAGATGGAGATAGTGACAAGTAATTTGAATTTTAATATATTTTTAATATACTCCCTACAAGACTTACTTACAGATTGGATGTGAAGTCTGAAGAAAACAGGTAAAGTATTTTTTTTTTGTTTTGCCTAAGCGACTGACTGAATGACAGTGCCATTATTGAGAGTTGGGGATGAAGAAATTGGGGGCTTTTGTGGGGAGAAGTGGAATCAATAGTTTCGTTTTGGCAATTAATATTGAGATCCATATTAGACTTCCACATGGTGGTTTGAGTAGACAGTCTGGAGTTCAGAGCCGAGCAGAATAACAATTCTCGTAACAGTCTGTGACAAACAATGGGTAAAATCCCTTTACTGCTAGAAAGTGGAAAATTAATAAATACGTATTAAATAGCTTATTATTCATGTGTTTAATTGCCTTATGAAAAAATTAATACCTGAATGTAGAAACAACCAAAGAATAGAATGAATTTAACACGCATTTTCTAATTTCCCACACCAAAGATATAAAGTGTTCACTTGAGAAAAGCAAGAAAATATATGCACTACAAAATAAAGAAAAACAACTGTTTAAAAATAAAAATTTCCATTAAATCCAAAACAAAAAAACAATAGTGCATTAGAAAGTATCAATATAAACATTGATTTTATGCTCTGCTGGACAAAATTAGCTTTGTTGCAATAATGAATTTAGGAGGAAACACTGTAATTCTAAAAACATCAATGTTAAGAATAAGATTTTATTCTTTTCATTTCCTCAAATGAAAAACAAAGAGATTAATTCAAAAGATGGATAAAGGAAAGTCTCCTTTCTTGAAGATGAGAATCACAATAATCCAGAAAAAAAGAACATCTCATTATTTCTGTAACACTTATATTAGCTTACTCTGGATCCTTACAATGGGATAGGAACAGTTAATCTTTATAACAACTCTATGAGTTAGGTGTGTCATATTTTAAGTGAAGAAACTGAGATTTAGACACATTGAATAATTAGCTCAAGGTCACACATAAAATGGTAATCATGCTTTAGAGTTCAGCAGTTTGACTCCAGAGCTTGCATTTTCATCAAACATGAGAGAATAGGTTGCAAATTTTTTTAAAAAAAGAGAAGAAAAGAAAAGGAAGAAAAAAATCTTATTATCTTCATGGCTGGAGATTCAGACCAGGTGTGAAGGTGTGAAGAAGTAGCAAAGGAAGGTATGACTACTTCCACACTCATTGGTGTCCACTGCTATTTCCCAACCAAGAGTAGTGGAGCATGGAGAAATAGATCTTGCAGCCCTTATAAAAATTGCAAACCCTTGCTGTTCTCTAGTGAAAATAAAATATTGGTCACAAGTTTAAATTCAAACTCAGAAATGCAATCAGTATATTTTATTTTTCAACATATTTACATATTATCCTTACTTTCTTTTGATAGAATAAGCATCATATTTTTTCTATGCTACCTATAAAAATTTTCTATCTGACCCACAGGTTGTGAAGACCTCCAAGTTCAGCTAGTTTTTAAAGTAAAACTACCCTCAAAATGCAAAATCTCCCATAACCAAAGGGATTTAAATTACATTGTGGATAAGATGTTGTAAGCAGACCAGTAAAACAGTGTTTTATTTCTGATGTAAATTGACTAAAACAGATGGAAGGGGGAAAAGAGAGCTTTCCTAGAGGCACTGTGTGTGTGTCACCAGCTGTTGCTGGGAGATAATGTGCAATAGCAAGTGATGGATAGGAGGAAATCCTAATGCCCGCGTCCTCTGCTTTGGACTGTTAAGTGTAAAGAGCCTCTTCTTGAATTCTTTTAATTGAAGGTGAAGCCTGGAATTTGCAATGCCCACTTAAAATCACACTGTCTTATTTGATTGAAACATCATACTGGAATCAAAAATTGCCTACTTTTTTTCACAGTGGGATTCAGCTAAAGTTGAATTCATGGAAGAAGCCATGTGGGGTGGGGGTGTGGAACACAAATGTGTAAAATATAAAAATAGAGCATATTCTTAATCATGCTGTATAGCCTGTAAACATTTTTGTTTTTAAATTAAATTTTATTATTTTTGCAGTGATTTAAAATTTTTTATTGAAATTTAGTTAACTTACCATATTGAATTAGTTTCAGGTGTACAACATAGTAATTCAGCATTTTTTTTTTAACATCTTTATTGGAGTATAATTGCTTTACAATGGTATGTTAGTTTCAGCTTCACAACAAAATGAATCAGTTATATATATACATATGTTCCCATATCTCTTCCCGCTTGCGTCTCCCTCCCTCCCACCCTCCCTATCCCACCCCTCCAGGCGGTCACAAAGCACCGAGCTAGTGATTCAGCATTTTTAGGTTACACTCCATTTAATGTTATTACAAAATAATAGCTATATTTCCCTGTGTTTCCCTGTGCTGTACCTATGCTGTATCCTTGTTGCTTCTTTATTTTATACATAGTGGTTTGTGTCTCTTAATCCCATACCCCTATCTCACCCTCCCCACTCCCCTCTTCCCACTGATAACCACTAGTTTGTTCTCTATATCTGTGAGTCTGTTTCTGTTTTGTTATATACATTTTTTTGTTTTATTTTTTAGACTCCACATATAAGTGATAACATAGTCTCTCTCTGACTTATTTCACTAAGCATAATGCTCTCTAGATCCATCCATGTTGTTGCAAAAGGCAGAATTTCATTCATTCAAACTGGAAGAGAAGTAAAATTCTATCACTATTTGCAGATGACATGATTCTATATATAGAAAACTCTAAAGAGTCCACCAAAAATCTATTAGAACTAATAAATGATTTCAGTAAAGTTACAGGATGCAAGAATAATATACAGAAATCTGTTGCTTTTCTATACACTAATAATGAACTATCAGAAAGAGAAATTAAGGACACAATGCCATTTACACTAACATCAAAAAGAATAAAATACCTAGAAATAAACTTAACCAAAGAGGTGAAAGACCTATACACTGAAAACTATAAAACACTGGTGAAGGGATTTGAAAATGATATAGAAAGAAATCCTGTATTCTTGGATTGGAAGAACTAATATTGTTAAATTTTGTTATTTCTAATTTTGTTATATAAATATACAGAGGGAAAAATGACATTTTAAACCACAATTGCCTGAACTTGTATTTTAGGAGAAGTCTAACTTTTACATTAATTGATTCCTTTAGTATTAGAGGCAAAGTGCCAAGGCATGCTGTGGATGGCCTAGAATATAATAAATAAGGATTAATTTATCTGGGAGTTTTATTTTTTCCACAAAGCCTTTTCAAAAGGGGGTCTGGGACCAAGGAGAGAAGAAAAGATGTAATTTGGGCTTGAAGAAAGTGGCTTGGGTGATAAAGAATACAAAATAATAGACAGAGCCTGAGAAAAAAGTAAAAGAGCAATTGTGCACTTGAGTAATTATTTGGTGTTTTATTGAGGTAGTGAATACAGGTCACCTCTGGAAAATGGGTATATTAAGCATGATGGAAGCAGACTATGGCACAGTCTGCAGCAATTATGAGCAAGGTATTAGGTTTACACATGGACACATGGGTAAGGCTTAAGAACAGTGTGCTTGTAGCTATCCCGTTTTCCCAGCACCACTTACTGAAGAGCCTGTCTTTTCTCCATTGTATATTCTTGCCTCTTTGTCATAGATTAGGTGACCATAGGAGCGTGGGTTTATCTCTGGGCTTTCTATATTGTTCCATCGATCTATTCTGTCTTTGTACCAGTACCATGCTACCTTGTTTACTGTAGCTTTGTAGAATAGTTTGAAGTCAGGGAGCCTGATTCCTCCAGCTCCATTTTTCTTTCTCAAGATTGCTTTGACTATTCAGGTTCTTTTGTGTTTCCATACAAATTGTAAAGTTTTTTGTTCTAATTCTGTGAAAAATGCCATTGGTAATTTGATAGGGATTGCATTGAATCTGTATATTGTTTTGGGCACTATAGTCATTTTCACAATATTGATTCTTCCCATCTGAGAACATGCTATATCTTTCCATCTGTTTGTGTCATCTTTGATTTCTTTAATCAGTATTTTATAGTTTTCTGAGTACAGATCCTTTGCCACCTTAGGTAGGTTTATTCCTAGGTACTTTATTCTTTTTGTTGCAATGGTAAATGGGATTGTTTCCTTAATTTCTCTTTCTGATCTTTCATTGTTAACATATAGGAATGCAAGAGATTTACTAGAACACTATATAACACCATACACAAAAATAAACTCAAAATGGATTAAAGACCTAAATGTAAGGCTGGACACTATAAAACTCTTAGAGGACAACATAGGCAGAACACTCTTTGACATAAATTGCAGCAAGATCTTTTTTGACCCACCTCCTAGAGTAATAAAAATAAAAACAAAAATAAACAAATGGGACCTAATTAAACTCAAAAGATTTGCACAGCAAAGGAAACCATAAACAAGATGAAAAGACCACCCTCAGAATGGGGGAAAATATTTACAGATAAAGCAACTGACAAGGGATTAATCTCCAAAATATACAAACAGCTCATGCAGCTCGGTATCAAAAAACAACCCAATCAAAAAATGGGCAGAAGACCTAAATAGACATTTCCCCAAAGAAGACATACAGATAGCCAACAAACACATGAAAAGATGCTCAAAATCACTAATTATTAGAGAAATGCAAATCAGAACTACAATGGGTATCACCTCACACTGGTCAGAATGGCCATCATCAAAAAATCTACAAACAATAAATTCTGGAGAGGGTGTGGAGAAAAGGGAACCCTCTTCCACCATTGGTAGGAAAGTAAATTGATATATCCACTATGGAGAACAGTATGGAGATTCCTTAAAAACCTAAAAATAGACCTACCATATGACCCAGTAATCCCACTCCTGGGCATATACCCAGAGAAAACCATAATTCAAAAAGATACATGCACCCCAATGTACATTGCAGCACTATTTACAATAGCCAGGACATGGAATCATTCTAAATGTCCATCAGCAGAGGAATGGATAAAGAAGATGTGGTACATATATAGAATGGAATATAACTCAGCCATTAAAAGGAAAAAAAATGTGCCATTTGTAGAGATGTGGATGGACCTAGAGACTGTCATACAGAGTGAAGTAAATCAGAAAGAGAAAAACAAATATCGTATAATATCACTTATATGTGGAATCTAGAAAAATGATGCAGATGACCTTATTTGCAAAGCAGGAATAGAGACACAGATGTAGAGAACAAATGTATGGATATCAAGGGGGGAAGGGGAGTATGGGATGAATTGGGAGATTGGGATTGACATATATACACTACTATGTATAAAATAGATAACTAATGAAACCTACTGTATAGCACAGGGAATTCTACTCAGTGCTCTGTGGTGACCTAAATGGGAAGGATATCAAAAAAAGGGGGGGTATATGTATACGTATAGCTGATTCACTTTGCTGTACAGTAGAAACTAACACAACATTGAAAGCAACTGTACTCCAATAGAAATTAATTTAAAAAAAACAAGTGTGCCAAGTAAAAAAACATATGCAATGTGTAATAAGATGTAACAATAAAAACATTGCTGTAAATTGTGATATATGCATGCAAAATGATATTTTTCAAGTTTACAGTGAAATAAAAGATACATTTAACACACTGAAGTGATTGGATAATGAAGGGATAGGAAGTTGTTTTGTGGAGACAAAGTGTAAGGGGAATGACTTACCAAACTTGAAACAACTCTAAACGTAAGAGAGAGGCTGCATTAGTCTGCTTGGGCTGACATAACAAAATATTACAGACTGGGTAGCTTTAACAATGGACATTCATTTTCTCACAGTTCTGGAAGCTAGACGTCCATGATCAAATTCAGTTTCTGGTGAAGACTATTTTCATATCTTGTAGATAGCCACTTTCTCATTGTGTCTTCATATGGCCTTTCTTCTGTGCTCCTTCAGAGACAAAACTTTGGTGACTCTTCCTCTTTTAGGACACCAGTTTTAACAGATTAGACTCACCAATATGACCACATTTAACCTTAATTACTTCCCTAGAGGACCCATCTCCAAATATAGTGACAATGGGAACTACAGTGTCAACATGAACTTTAGAGGGACACAATTCAGTCTTTAACAGGAGCCTTCTGTGGACCAATAATGATAGAATGCAATTTGAACTAAGGGGTATAGTATAGAGGTAAAAATATACATAACACTTTAAAAATATACATAAATATACATTAAAAAAGTAAATATACATAATATACATAAATATACCAAAAATAAACATGATCTTATATATAATAAATATACACAAGAAAAGTTTGAAAAGTACACATAAACATAAGTCCTGCCCTCATACCTTGAGATAGTAGAGGTAAGACTTGCTTTCCCAACTTACACTGAAATAGTGCTCGTTAGATATATTTAAATATTAAGCAAAGATAGCACTGTGTAACTGGAACACTTTGGGATACCTTGTCAGCTAACACTTACATTTCTCCTAACAATAGCATGATAAAATTTAAGCAGTATATATTTTATGGTAAACACTTCTCCTTGGCTCAATACTACTTTAAGATTTATTAATAAGTATTCTGGAAATTGTCTGTTGATTTTCAGCACCATCTTCAAAGTTCTAAGCTCTTTACTCTATTGCAGGCCATTTGAATGAGATTTGGAAGACAGGATAGAGGAATGCATCATTCTCTTCTGGCAGTGGTAGGTAAATATTTGGGAAGACAGCAGGCCTAGGTTTTTCAGCAGCTTCATGTCATGTGTTTTAGTGCTAGTGGCAGTTGGGTTCATCAGTGTTGGATTCCTGTGATTTTGACCTTTCCTAATTCCTCTTCAATTAACAGTCACCGTTTCATAAGTTTTATAAACATGTAATTTCCTATATTAAATCCCTTTTTGTTAAAATACCTTGAGTCATTTCTGTTTCCTGGATGATTAGTAAGTCAGTCAATGATTATTAGGAACATTCTAAATCTTCTGTGCTCCGTTTATAAATTAAAAATCTGATTGCTCAGCATTTTATTAAATAAAACTTCTATTTATATTTGAGTTTTTGTGAGCCATAATACTTTCAGTGAAATCTCATCTTGTTAATTTTAACTTATGTAAAGATTCTATTGAAATTCTGTCCAAATTATAGAAGAATTAAGTATTTTAAAACTTTATGATTAACACATGTCAAACTTGAACTCACTTCTATAATAAATTTATTCAAATATGAATGAATTTATTCTAAGTATGAAAGAACAAACAGAAAATTTGGAAAATATTGAGCAATGGGATTTAAACTGATATTCTTAACTCCCAAAGACAATTTATTTTTTAAAATAATTTATATATTAATTATTTCTTGTGAGTTTTTCATTATATTGTCCTTTTAGACAATAAGTAAAAATACAGAAGTATTTTTAAGTGGTAAGAGCAAAACTGAGATGCCTTGCTTTATTACCATTTTATTTGGATCACTTGTTTATTCAAAAAACATCTTTAAGAACATTTTTCGTGTATGCAAATTTTTAAATAATCCCTTTTAAGGATACTTTTTCTCCCTCTGGACCGTTTTTCAGTAGGGTTCCAACTTTTCTGAGGTATTTACTTTTCACTCCTTTGACCCAGATATAACTATGATCTTCTAAGCCATTTGACGAGTAGACCTGATTTTGTTAAAGTCCTAGGATCCCATTAGGATCCTTTAACTTCTCGCTTTTTCAGATCTGCAATTGTCTATTATGCTGTGCATTACTATCTTGTTTTAATGGGTGATTGGCCCGACAGATTTTCCATCAACTAATTCCAGTAAATACATTTAAATACAGAGACTTTTTTCTCCACCTTCCCATTTGTTTTAGTTTGCCAGGGCTACCATAGCAATGTATCACAGACTGGTGGTTTAAACAATAGAAATTCATTTTCTCACAGTTTTAGAGGCTAGAAGTTGAGATCAAGGGGTTTGCAGAGTTGTTTTTCAGATGTCTCTCCCTCAGTTTGTAGATGGCCATCTCCTGTTGTCTTCATATGGTGCCTCTGTTTTTGTCTGTCCTAATCTCCTCTTATTATAAGGATACCATATTGGATAATAGTCTACCTAACAACTGCATTTTAGTTGAATTACCTCTTTAAAGGCCCTATCTCCAACTCATCACATTCTGAAGTACTAGGGGTGAGGCCTCCAACATATGAATTTTGGGAAGACATAGTTCAGGCCATAGCACATACTTACTTATTGCCGAAACGTCAGTGAACACCATCCTAATCCCTCTAAAGACTGAAAATAATAAATGGGGTGCAATAATATCCTCTACCAAACTGCAACCAAAGGTAAAAAATCCACTCTCATGTCAGTAAGTGACCATTTATAGATACCATTTCTAATTGGTAGAGAAAAAAGTGTTTTGCCTTACCTAACAAATATAAACTTTATCATGCAAGACAACAATAATGAGAACAAAATTCTAGAAAATGTAAAAAGCTTTAGCATGATAATTCAAACACATTTGAAGATGAAAAAAAAAACTTTAATGTACAAATGTGATTCCCTAAAGATGTACCATGAATAATCATTTCTATTTTCCCAGTGTGTAGAGAAAAGGAATGTTTGAAATGACCCTAACACTTCAATTTATCATAAGATGAGACACAGCTTATTTTCAAATTTAAAAAGTACACTTTCAGTTTTTCAAAATTATAATTTAGAATGTGGATATATAGTTACTAAGCATAACAGCTTGAATTTTGTTTGTTTTTCTAAAAAGGTACTTCTGTTTCAATCAGGCATACAATTCTTAGAATGATTCAAATATAACAAAGCTTTTTCAGAGTTATATGGTTATAAGAGGTCTTTGACATTGCTGGAAAAAGCATGAGGTTTTAAGCAATGATGTCCTATAATGCCAAGTGGGTATAAAAAAATTTTTTTAAAGTGTGGAAGAAGCTGACAGACAAGAGGGCATGCATCTCTTAATTAATACACATTGGCAAGCTTTGTAAAATTATTTTACATTTATCAATGTTTTATCAATGTCAAATTTCATTTAAAATTTCTTTTTAAATTGTTAATTATTTTGTTATTATTGCCCACCTACATTTTACTTTTCTCTTTATCCTTTCTTGCACATCCTAACTCATATTCTGAGAGGATGGGAGTAAATGAATTGGCAATGTTTGTCAAAATATTGTCTTAGATTTTTTTGATATAAAGTCATTATCAGTTATCTGTGATGCTTTCAGTTATGTGTTTAAAAACAGTATTTAAAATTTTATTAGTGCTTACTATATCCAAGAAAGGGAAAATATTTTTCTTTAAAAAAATTTGTTTTCATTAAAATTAATAATTTCATAACATAATTTTGTATCATATATCTCTGCTGCACTTATCATCTGATGATTCCTAAGATGCATACACTTAAATGAATTAACATGATATCTAAATGTATTTTGTAGTTTTATTAGCACAATTTCTGTATTTTGCATTTTAAGCAAATTACTTTTCTTAAAATGTAACTTACCTACTGGTTTATAGTAGGTTGCAGACATACCCTATTGCACTGCATAATTTATGTTAATCAAGAGTGTTGATATTATGTAAATATAAGTAGTTTATATCTGTTGGTGACAGAAACCTGGGAAATACAAGAACACTGAGATGACTAAAGAAAAAAAAAACAGAGAAATCTATTTAATTAAGTCATTTTAAAATAAAGTGTAAAAGAATGTAGTAAATTTCCTAAGCTTTGCAATATCTTGAACTCTAGCTCTCTCTTCAGTATTGTCATTTCTATGACTCTTTTGGGTTCATCTGGTTACACATGATTTAACTACCAATGAAGCTTCTTTAAATTATTGGCGGTCCTTCCGTCCAGGGGAAGGATGACACAGACAGGACAAGTAGGATCTCCTTTATCCAGGACCTCTCCATCACAACTACCACCTAGTAAACCTCCTACATATGCCCCCAGCATATACTGTTCCATGATCATATCATGTTATACTTAGTGGTTTGCACATCTGTTTCCAATAGTGGGATCATATGGCAGTGTTTCTGGATTTAAATGACTTTGAAAATTTATGCTTTCTACAATGTTCTTGAAATGTCATCATCTGAACCACTGCTGGGGGAAATAAATACATATATGTGTGTATATATATATATATATATAGGCTCAAAATCATGATGATGAATAAAAGAAAATGATCCATTTAATAAGCAAGGGGCCAAAACAGTAGATATATATATATATATATATATGTATAACTGATTCACTTTTGCTGTACACCTGAAACTAACACAACATTATAAATCAACTATACTCCAATAAAAATTTTAGAAAAACTTTATATAAACTGTATGATTCTTTAGGTATCAATAAAAGGTGTTGATCTAATGAAAAAGTAATAATAAGCCAGGGGCCATGTACTATGGCAAACTTAGAGGAGGAGAAACTGGTTTTGGTACTAGAACAGGGAATACTTCATGCAAGAGGCTGCATTTGACTTAGACCTTAAAATACAGACTATACGGAAATCCAATTGAAATAAATAAATAATGAAAATAGCTGTATTCTATCCCATAAATATTTATGAAGCCAGTTACTCCTTTTTTTTTTTTTTTTGGCCATGCCATGTGACATGCTGGGATCTTAGTTCCCTGACCAGGGATTGAACCCGTGCTCTCTGCATTGGGAGCGTGCCGTCTTAACCACTGGACTGCCGGGGAAGTCCCACCAGTTATTCCTCTTTAAATGGAATGTGAAGGCAATGGTATATCTGGAAAGATATTATGTACATTCACCAAGATACATTCAGGTCCTGATACTGATTGTGCAGCTAAACAATATTCAGTGGGCGGATAATAAAGTGCATTTTTATTATGTGTGACAAATGTATGTATGAAAACTCATTCATTTTCAAGGTGGAATTTCATATGTATTGCTTGTTTTAGTTACCATTTATCATGATCATATTCTATTCTCATAGAAAGAAATATTGATATATGCCAGATAGCTTCATTAAAATAGGGTTTTACAAGGGCAAGAAGGTGGAAATTTTCTTTCCTATTGTTTACTCTTGTTGAATTATTGTAATGAAGTAATTTCAGAAGCAATTTCCAGTGAAATTATTCAATGTTATTTTATAGATTTATAATAACAAGGCATAATTCCCATTAAACTAAATTACTAGATCAATAATATTACTTGAATATTCTGTAAATACAGGTTCAGAATGACACGGGGAGCCAGAAAATTCATGCCTGATGTTCAGCTATAAGGTAAAAATGGAATGAAATTGAAATTATTATTATTTTCCTAATCTCTTTAGTAACAGCTGTTCATTCTGAAGCACATTGTGGGAATAGCTCATGTCTATAAATAAAAAGGACATGTTGACGTTTCTAACCTTTTTATATTACAAATAGTACACGAAAAGTAGATGTTCCTTAGAAATGAGTTATATATTTTATTATCACATTTACATGATGTTGCTGAGTTACTACTTCTTCAGAAGTAATCTTTTTTTTTGCCTATATATTTGGTTATTTTAGTACAGAAAAGATTACTGTAATGAAAGCAACTTTGTTAAGAATTATGCAACAAAACACTTCATTCTGTGAACTTGCAAGAATTCTTTTTACATGATGTCTTTACGCAGTGGGTTTCAAAGTGGGTAAAATTTACTGATGTACCTTGATACCTCTACAGATATGCCAACACTTTTAAACTGTTTCAAAAAATTTTTGGATACAATCACAGTTCTGGATACATATTATTATTATTTTTTAAAAAAATTTTTTTTAATTTATTTAATTTTTGTCTGTGTTGGGTCTTCTTCGCTTCTGCACAACGGCTTTCTCTAGTTGTGGCGAGCGGGGGCCACTCTTCATCGCGGTGCGCGGGCCTCTCACTGTCATGGCCTCTCCCGTTGCGGAGCACAGGCTCCAGACGCGCAGGCTCAGTAGTTGTGGCTCACGGGCCCAGTTGCTCCGCGGCATGTGGGATCTTCCCAGACCAGGGCTCGAACCCGTGTCCCCCGCATTAGCAGGCAGACTCTCAACCACTGCGCCACCAGGGAAGCCCTGGATACATATTATTATAATGTCCATTAGCAGTCAGAATGTTGAATTAAGTGTGGGATAATTCAGTGGTACACCGAAAGATGAAAAAGCAGGTGTTGTGCAAAATAACTACTATTCTTAAGTTCTTATAACTAAAAATTCTTAAATTTACAGAGTAAATTTAAGGCAATATGCTCCATTCCATATCCATAAATGTTTACTGGACCATGCAAAACCTTTTCTTAATGAGTCTATAAATAAGCATAGTCAGGAAAATAAACTCTTCTCCTCAGAATGGACATGTATAGAGTACAATGAAATAGAATCCAATTTAATTTCTTCAGTTGATCTGCAAGGAAATATGTTTTCAAAGAATATGCCTCAAAACAGGAGGCCCAGCATCCTATTCTTCAGTTGACTATATTTAGTGCATAATATCTGTAGCTTTCCTCATTTTATATCTAGCGTCCCAAACTCTATTTAAAATCTCCCAAGGAGGTTGTGCTTCTTTTGTTTATCTGGTGTACCGTACACTGAGGAGATGTTCTATACATATCTGTTGATTTTGTGTAGAGTAAGGAAAATGTATTTCTACTTTATCTGAATCAAGTATTGTCCTATGATAAAGAAACAGTATCATATTTGAAAAAAGAATGATAAATTATATATGAACACTAAGTGAACTGTTTTTTAAAGATCCAAGTGTATTCTCTATGCCCTGCTTAATTCTCTATTTATGTGATTTGGCTAAGAAATAATTACCCAAGTTTGTCTATCTTTTATTCCTATAGTATTGTTTGATTCGGAAGTCTGTTTTCTTAAATTAGATATTCAATACATGCTCTAACTCATGGAAATGATGGGTCGAATTTTTGGCAAGCTTTTAGTTTTAAAAATGAATCCAGCCATCGACTGGTGTGTTTTAATTGCTGTAATTTGAATAATTAATTCTATTTTTAGAAAATGAGTTCAAGGTGGTGTGTGATTAACCATGCTTAATGAAGTCATTACCTTATTAAAAAGCATTTCATGCCCATGACTGATTATATCCAGATGCTAATCAATTTGATTTAAATTGTCTATATATATTTGAATTTGTTACAGTTTTGTGTTGTACCTATTATGATCAAAATTACATTGTATTCTATTATGGGTTATTGCTTATACTTTTATACTTATCTTTCCAAGTACAGTATAGGTAATAGTGTTTCAACTCCAATAGAAAAAAACATCTGAAGTGAATGTTCTTGGCTTAGGAAATGATTTTATTTTGGAAAGCAGAGCTTTTAATAAAAAGGACTAGTTCAATTAAGAAGATGGTTATTTAGTGATAAATCAGATGGCTGAATTTCTGAAGGACTTTCTTATATATCAATTCTAGCTCAAATCTTTACAGGTATAGCATATCAAACTTCCCATGTGGCCTTGAGAAAATGAATAATTCTAAAGAAAAGAAGTTTTTGAAGTATTTTTAATAATAAAACTCAAGAGTGAGAGGAGATTTTTTTCAAAGGACAGGCACCAACTACTTTTCTTCTACACTGAACACAGAACAAGAGAAAAAATAATTAAACTAAGGAATGAGGTATTTTGGGTCTTAGGGTTGGTTTGAAAGTATAAACTAACTCTATTTGCTAAATGCATTACGAAGGTAAGAATATGATACTTTCTGTAGAGAATGTTAAATGCCGCGTCATTTCTCATGTGGTTTAGTTATGTTACATGGCTTTCTACTTGAAGCAGTCAATAACTTTTCAAGGTTGCTTCTTCAGCATACAACCTTATAGTTCTATGGGACAACATTTTCATATTTTTAGTGCAAAAGGCAGGATTCAAACTAAAACAGGCCGTGGTTTATACTGTGGACGCAGCCCTGATGACTATGATCTTTGACATCTACAAAAAATAAATACCTACATACACAAACATGCACACATGTATGAATCAGTTATCTTCAACTATACTTTTAAAAAAAATATGTTCCATATGGCAGATTTTAACATCTGAGGATAACAGGTTTTTCAACTGTTCCTAGTAAATTGCTGCCACTGGTTGATGAACAAAAACCATACATATATGTCTACAAGAAACATGCTTAGATTTGTTGTATAATGCATGTGAACATTTTGAAAATGTATAGGTAGATCAGGGTTCTCAACCTTGGCACTATTGACATTTTGGGCTGGATAATTCTTTGTTGTGGGGAGCTGTGCTGTGAATTCTAGGCTGTTTAGAAACATCCCTGGCCTCTCCCCACTAGATTCCAGTAGCATCCCCCCACCACCTAAGTCAAAAAACAGTGTATACACTGTCAAATGTTCCTTGGAGGGGAGAGAGTGGTGGTGGTGTTGGTCATGGTGGCAAACCACTGAGGAAGATAATGACTAATACATATCAGCACAGGTTTTTGTTCACGTTGATAAACATAAACTTATTATACACAGTTATTGTATCATAATTAATAGAGAGGAGTAAAACTAACATAGTCTCTGGCATATAAGATCCCCTGAGAAATACTTTTATAAAAGTGAATAAACGGATACATGAATTAATTATCATTAAAATTCATAAATGAATAGAAGGAAAATAGAAATTACAGTGAATACCACTAATTTTGTCTTAATTTGTTAGAGCATTGATAGACAACTTATACACCCTACTGTGTCTTAAAAAATCAGAATAAAACTCTTGGAATTATTAATGTTATATTTCATAAAAACACAAGATGTTGATTTGTTTTTGATATTACATAGCAGAAGATTTTTATTAAAAACATTTTAAAGTAGTACATGTGTGTTTAAAAATATAGACAGAAACTCTGGACTCAGTAACTGATACATAAATGTATGATATTGGCTCATCTTTAGATTACAACAGGAAAATACATATTATGTCTTACTTCATAATACTATTTATCTGACACACTAATTTAAACTAAATACATTCTAAAATAAGTTTTTCTAAGAAATAGGTGGTAAATTTTATATCCTAGAAATCATGCTTTTAACACTTAGTATGTAATCCCTTGGTTCCTCACTTACTGACTATAAAAATTAAATGATTGTAAGTTAACATAATACAGTGTATAATCATTAATATTCAATGATGACCTTAGTACAGATTAAATTATGTTCGCTCTACTTTTTTTTTAAATGAAGTATAGCTGATGTGTACAATATAGTGATTCACAATCTGTAAATGTTATACTTCATTTATAGTTATTATAAAATATTGGTTATATTCCCTATGTGGTAAAATATACCCTTGCAGCTTATTTTTTGTGTAATACCTTGTACCTCTTAATTCCCTACCCCTAAATTACCCCTCCTCCTTTCCTCTCCCCACTGCTAACCACTAGTTTGTTCTCTGTATCTGTGAGTCTGTTTCTGTTTTTTTATATTCACTAGTTTGTATTTTTTAAATTCCACATATAAGAGATATCATATAGTATTTGTCTTTGTCTGAATTATTTCACTTAGCACAATAATCTCCAAGTCCATCCATATTGCTGCAAATGGCAATATTTCATTCTTTTTAATGGCTAAGTAGTATTCCATTGTATATGCATACCACATCCTTTTTATCCATTCATCTGTTGAGGGACATTTAGGTTGCTTCCATATCTCGTCAATTGTAAATAATGCTGCTATTAACATTGGGGTGCAAGTATCTTTTCAAATTAGTGCTTTTGGGTTTTTTGGATATTTACCCAGTAATGGAATTGCTGGGTCATTTGGGAGTTTTATTTTTAGTTTTTTGAGAGAACTCCATACAGTTTTCCACTGTGGCTACATCAGTTTACATTCTTACCAACAGTGTTGGAGGGTTCCCTTTTCTCCACATCCTCATCAACATTTGTTGTTTGTGTTACACTCTACTCTTTTTAAGAAAAAAGAAAAATGTATAAAATATGGGAAAAATATCTTTTTTTCCAAAGGACCTGAGAAAGAAGGAAAATGTGGCTTTTTAGAAAATGTAAGATTCCAGCAAGTACATATTTATACAATTATCTATTCAATCCGTAATACTTATTCATTCATCAACCTATCATCCAACAGCAACAACAAACAAATAGAAACAAGTGAAGTAATCACATTTAACAATTAATTAATACTTCTTATGTGCCATGCACCGATCCACTCATTTTATGTGTATTTATTTATGTAATAATCACAAAAAATGTATGAAGAAAATATTATTATCATCTCCATTTTACAGACAAAACATCCAAAGGACAGAGTTTAATTAACTTGCACAAGACCACATAGCCATTGAATGGTGATTCATCCAACTGTTTCTGCCTTCATCTATCTATCTATCTATCTATCTATCTATCTATCTATCTATCTTCATCTAACTAGATAATCTATGTATCCATCTTCCACCATCTCTTAGTCAATATATCATTCTAAAATTATTTGAAGTATCTACGTAAATTCAACTAGTGTGGTATCCTTTCCAGAAATGGTGGACAAATGCATTGTGTTATGTTTTTCACACTGAATGATACAAAATACATGAGCCCATAGATGTGAGTATATTGATTGTATTTACATTTTTAATCAGTATAATCTTTATCACATAATCATTTAACAATGTGTCTTTTTTAATATATCATTTTAAGGAATTTTAATTGACAGCTTAAATGATATTGAAAAGATTTCTTTATAATATCAGACAAAAAATATTTGCATATTATGTTTAAGATGATAGTAATGTCTTTAAAAATTCTGACTGTCCTCTAGTAGTATGCAAATTAAATATGGGGAAGTAAGTTGATATTTGTTAGCCAATAGGATACTGTTTGATTCATTTGTGTGTACTTAATAACCTATTTAGAAATCCAGGTTAATATCTGTGTTACATTACAAAAATGGTGATAATTCATTGCTGCTCAGTCACCAAGATGTGGAATCTATTTCCTGTTAAATTTTGGAAGTGGTTTTATTATAATTCTAAGCCAAACTTCAAGAAGGCTTGTGAAATTATTTTCCTGCTCAGGGAACCCTACAACATCCTCTTGGACAAACGTGAGCTAGAGTGAAGTAAAATGATAGGCCACAACAAGAGAGGTGCTAGTCATCCTGGCTGTCACCACTGTCCCATTCGAGGCCATCCTCCGTAGACTCACCCTCATGATAAGATCAGTCAAGCCTAGGTGACCTTGCACAGATTTCCAGTACAGATTCATGAGCTAAATAAATATTATTTTAAGACACTACATTTTAGAATAGAATAGAATTCAGAAGCTGAGAATAGAATAGAATAGAATAGAATTCAGAAGCTGAGAATACAGTGTTCTAAATATCAAATCATAACAAAATTAAAAGTATGTATTATTTCCTTGACCAATGATTATTGTATTTTTAGTTGACTGAAACCCTTAGATAAAAAATAATTGAACTTCTCAGGAATGTGTCACTTATTTATAGCTAAGCAATCTCAGTAGGGTTCAACACCAATCATTACTTTCACAGAATTACAATTCTCAACAAACCACATAACTCTACTACAACTAAAAAATAAGTGCCTACCAAAACAGAAGTACATTAATTCCTTTAGAATTAATAAATACAAATAGATATGGACACATATCACTATGAAATATAGTCTTAGTTATTAACCATTATTTTCAAATATAGCAGGGATCTATGAGTATTAAAATGTTTTGATTGTTATCAGTGTTGTTTTGCAAACCTCTACAATCTTATTTTCTAGATAGAATGACTATTGAGTGATGTAGCTCTGTAGCCCAAATATTTTCTGCTCCATTTAAAATAATCAAACCATTTCTCTATGTATCCATTAACAAGTATTTAAAAAGCTTAGTAAATAGTATATTGGTAAGTATATTTAGCAAGTAAAATAGGCTGAAGATCATTTGGAAATTATGTGTCTACACATCAGTGAAAGGTATATTATTCTTCATGCATATAAATTCATTCTTGAGACTTTAGCAATATATTGTTATAATCAAGACATTTTAAAATCCAAGAATATAATTTCTCTATAAAATTTGAAATAGACTTGTTACTAATATATTAGCACAGTATAAGTTATTTTCTTTTATCACTGATTCCTCATATAATGTGTTGAGTCTCAAACTCTGGTGAAAGTATAACAGAAACTAACTTCATAAGATGTTTAAAAGGCATGAAAAAACAAGACCTTGATTTATTCAGCTTAAGAAGAAACAATGAATTAAAGCAATGAAAAGCACTACGTATTTAAAGTACATGCTTGCTAAAGTGTAGCAAGGAAAAATATTATTAAATAATGTCCACACAATAATAAGTAATGAAAGAAAGAATAAAGTCCTAAGAATTAAATTGAAAACCTATATACTTGTGAAGTAAAAAATATTCTGTTTTTTTAATTAATAAACTTTAGTTTTAAGAGTAGTTTTAGGTTCACAGTAACAATGAGCAGAAAATACAAAGAGTTACAACCTTCTGTCCCCACATTTGCAAATCCTTCCCCGTTATCAACATGCCCCACCAGAGTGGTCTATTTGTTACAACTGATGAACCTACACTGACACATCATTAGCCCCCAAAGTTCATAGTTTACATTAGGGTTCACTCGTTGTATTATACACTCTATGGGTTTTGACAAATGTATAATGACATATAGCCACAACTCTAGAATCATAAAGAATGGTTTTACTGCCCTAAAATTCCTTTGTGCTCTGCCCATTCACCCTCTCCTCCCTCCCAATCCATGGCAACAGCTGAGGCTTTTAATGTCTCCACAGTTGTACTTTTTTCAGAATATCGTATAGCTGGAATCATCAGTACACAGCCTTTTCAGGTTGGTTCCTTTCACTTAGTAATGTGCATCTAAGTTTCCTCCATGTTTTTTCATGGCTTGATAGTTCATTTCTTTCTGGAGTAAATAATATTCCATTGGTTGGATGTACCACAGTTTATTTATCCTCTCATGGACTGCAGAACATCTTAGTTGCTTCCAAGTTATGGCAATTATGAAAAAAACTGCTGTAGACTTCCCTGTGCAGCTTTCTGTGTGAACGTAACTTTTCAGTTTATTTAGGTAAATATTAAGGAGCATGGCTGATGTATCCTATGGTAAGACTATGCTTAGTTTTGTAAGAAACTTCCAGTCTTTCAAAGTGACTGTACTATGTTGCGTTTCCACCAGCAATGAATGAGAGTTCCTGTTATTCTATACCCTCACCAGCATTTGATGTTGTTTGTTTTAAATATTGGCCATTCTAATAGGTATATAGTCAGAAAATATTCTTTAACTAACTGACTATCAATAATTTAATCAGTGTTTGATCATTAAAATTATAGTAAGAGTAGTCCTCTAGATAATTTTTACAATATATGTGAAAAAGAAAATATTGGCTTGGCCAAAAAGTTCATTTGGGTTTTGCCTGTAATATCTTACTGAAAATCTGAACGAACTTTTTGGCCAGCCCAGTATAAGTATTGTGACCCAAATTCTGTTCTTTTTAATACTAAAATCAAAATCTCTTAAGTTGTAACTATCAGATACAAGCCCAGAATCGCTGTGTGATATTCATTGCATCTCTAATTCTGATGTGTTTTTGCTTCTATATTCTGCATTTTTAGAACAACTTTGTAAAATTAACTACCAATAGTATGTTCTGTCTACACTTGAAGAAAAGGGAAAGGAAAACTAAATAATCTAACTAGAGATTTTTAAAAATATTTAGTTGGCACAAGGCAGTAAATGTGGGTATAAGACAGGAGACTATAGGTGTTTATTACTTTCCTCTTCTAATCACTATTTTTATGTTTCTCTGCCCTCAACAGATAGGGATTTCAACTTAGAGATGAGGTAAAACTTCATTCCCAAGAGATCTGAGCCCTTGGTAAACCTTTTAGTATATTGCTGTAGTGGTCTTTTATTATTATTTTTATTTATTTTTTTTTTTGCGGTACACAGGCCTCCCACCGCTGTGACCTCTCCCACTGCGGAGCACAGGCTAAATTTTAACGCTTGTTATTATAGTAGAAGATGACACTAAAAGAGAATCCTCTTTTTATCATTCATATTCCTCTTCTTTTCCCTTCATTTTCAACCCTTATCATCTATTTACCAACATGCCAGGTAACAGTCTTGGGCATCCATGATATTGTCTTCCATATAGCACCTTATGGGAAACACCCCAGCTATAATGAGTTTGGTACCATTCCTCTAATTGCATTCCTTACAGCCTCTTGGCTATCTGGTTAGACCTTAACGTCTACCACACATTGATGCTGAGGTTCACCATAAGCCACTTCTCAGAGAAACAGGACGAGATATACCACTTGAAGTTCTGTCTTTTGAAAGAAAGTTTTGAATTGATTATACAATCTTCCAATGCAACCTCTTTGTAGACATTTTAAATCAGAGTAGACCATTTGATTAAATTTTTCATTTTATTTCTGTCATCCATAAGACTCAGATTTCTTTCTTCTCAGTCATATGATCTTGGAGAACTCTCCATGTGGCCAGAGGCATATGTTATGGGAGAAAGCTTAGGTGTTAGTATGGCCAGAAAGGGCATGCTAAGAGTGAATGCAATTTGTTTACTAAATGAGTGTGGTTTCAGAACTAGCTCATGTCTGGTCTCATACATTTCTCTTTATTTTAATTATGGATTACTGCTGGGCATGCTCAATATTTGGGCTGGATAGATATCATCATGTACATTATGGGCAGCTTACTTTATATAGTCACTTGGAGTCCCTGGTCCAGAAATCTGCCTCTGCCCATGCCCAATATGTAGCCAAGAGCCATTTCTCAAAAGACAATAGTTGCTGAAGAATCATCACTTTGCTGCAAGAGCCAAGGGTCCTGTGCTGTGATTCCTATTGTCTCTTACAGCACAAGATCTGCTATAGATTCTTGGATCATCATTGTATCAGTTGAATTGTAAGGATGTAAAGGTAGAGCTGCTTTTACTGCAGTCAGGATGACATAGAAATTCTTCTCTTTTTCCAAACCCGACTATAAACTGGAAGTAAATCAGATGTATATATATATATATATATATATATATATAACATTATCTCCAAAGTTTAAAAAAAGCCCAAAGAGTCAATTCTTTTCTCCTTTACTAGTAGTGGGTATGCAAAGTGTAATGGATATTCTGACATGTTCCAGACCACTGGATCCCCAGAGACTTAACTGAGGTAATAGGCTCCTATCATATGACTTATCTACCACCTTTTGATTGCAGGTATCTCAGGATATCTGCTACTTCCTTTTCTCTCAGTTATGTTAGGATGATGTCATTGGTTTAAAGGATTGAGTAACAGTCAAGGGTTCTCTGGACTAAATTGTAGCACGGATCAAGACTTGATGTAGCCTTGGTACAAAATGATGAAGGTCTAATTCTCTTTCATAAAAGAAGGTGAAATAAAGACTTTCTCACACGAGACATAGAAGAGAGAATTCATTACCAGCAGCTGACCTACAAGAAGTAACAAAGAAAGTTTATCAAATAGAAGAAATACACATGAGAGAAACTTGTACAGATGCGCAAAACAAAGATGACAAACTCTAGAAATGATTAAAGTGAAGTAAATGTAAAAGACTTTTCAAAATTATTTTTCTTCTATTTGAAATATAATAGACTGTCTAAAGCAAAAATTGTAGCAAGTTACTGTGAGTGCAAATAATATATAATAACAAAACACGACAGCAATAGCACAGGAGATAGGAGGAAGCAATAAGTGCAGCAATAATCAGAGATAAGTGATAAGTGCATAAGTGCAGCATAATCAGAGATAAGTGATAAGTGATAAGTGCAGCATAATCAGAGAATTCAATTCAATATAAAACTGCATTCTTTTCTTTTTGTTCATATACTTTCAGAATTTTTTCCTGGAGAGAATGCATAAATTATAATCCTTTTATAAATTAACAAATCCCTGAAATTGTTTTACAGTATATCTCTCTTTCTGGGTTGACTTTGTTAGTACCATCTGGGAGTGTGCTGGCATCTGGCTTAAGTTATTATTATAGGAAGCATTTCACAGTAACTCCTTCAGGTGAGAGAGCCTCAGTCTGGCCAGAGAAGTGAGGACAGGTTGCTTTGGTCACCAAAAGGGACTCAGTGGGTATCGTGCTTCTGGTACTTAGAGTTTCCAAATCCTCCTCTAAATCTCTATTCTAGTTCTCAGAATTCTCTTTCCTGAAAGGTACTGAATTTTACATAAAAAGCTTAGTAACTCTGAATTCAATTAACACTGTAAATCCACAGAATAAAAATTTACATGAATTCTTACTTCCCTTAGTCTTGAGGCTCCGTCAGTTTATTTTAGCACAGTAATAAGGAGCCTTCACACTGTATTCCAGATATCCATTACTTCCTAACAAACACCTCCAAGTTTAGTGGCATGAGACAGTAGCTATTCGTTATTTCTCACTAGCCTGAAGTTTGGGGAGGACTCAACAGGGATGTTGTATTAGTTGCCTATAGTTGTAGCAAATTGCTAAAAATTACATGGCTTAAAGAGATGCAAATTTTCTCACAGCTTAGTTTCCCTGAGCTAAAGACAATGTGGTAGATCAGCATGGCTGGTTTCTTCTGGAGATTCTGCAGGGAGAAATTTTCTCCTTGCTTTTTAAGCTTTCAGTGGCCGCCTGTATTCATTGGCTCATGACCCCTTTCTCATCACTCCAGCCTGCTATTTCCACTGTGACATCTCCTAATATTATGTCTTTAACCCTTTTTGCCTCCCTCTTTAAGGATCCTTGGATTACATTTAGGGTCCACCCAGATAATTCAGGATAATAATTCCTTCCCAAGATCCTTGATTGAATCACACTTGCAAAGTCCCTTTCGTCATACAACGTGTCATTCACAGGTTCCAGGGATTAGAATGTGGATATTTTTGAGCCTACCACTGATGGCATGTCTCTGTCCCACAAGGTGTTGGCTGAAGCTGTATCTAGGGCAGAAGGATCCAAGATGGCTTCACTCATGTTTCTGAAGCCTCAACCAGAGTGGCTAATATTGCTGGGGACTGACTGAACCTCTCTGTCTCTGTGAATTCTATCATCATTCAAAGGTCTGACTCGTGCTTTTTTCCATGGAGCTGAATCGCAAAAGAGTGAAAGAGGAAGCTACTATGCCCTTTTAAGCCCAAACCTTATAATGCACAGTATCATTCAGTTCATTCTATTGGTCAAAGCCAGTTACAAGACCAATCTAGATTTAAGGAAGAAAAATAAAAGAAACAACTCCGCTTCTTTATGAATGGAGTGGCATGAGCATACAAAGATGAGAGGAATCATTGGTGTCCATCTTTGCAATCTACCACACTTTGAACTAAGAATTTAGGAATTTGATCTTAACATTTTTTCCTTTTAATTTTTTAGTCCCATTACAAGGAGTCATATCACTCTACAGCCTTGAATTCATCATACCCATTGTTCTGTCTTAGAAAACCTATGTCTCATTAGACCCAAAGCCTTTCTTTCAATGACTACTTGTTTCTATGGGATTACAGATGGGTCTTTAGTTAACTATAGTATCACTGTATAACATGTGGTTGATACCCCATCCTGGAATACTAATGGAGTTTTCACTGTCTTCAGACCCATCTAGGCTCCAAACTAATTGTATATTTTCCCCATTTCCCTAAGGATTTTTTATCTGTCAACCATTTCCGGCACTAATTTCAATATTAAAGTTCTTATAAATAGAAATGGACTCTGATTCACATAAGCAGAAAAGCAATTTATTGGAAGCATGACAGGCATTTTGAAGACTTAGAAGGAAACCTGGAAACAAAGAAACCAAGGGCATCTTGGTAGCAGAGAGCATAATCAGTTATTCTTTCAGGAAACCAGTTGGTGAGGTTGATACCCCTGACATCACAGCCATTGCATTCCGATGACTGTAGTTGATGGACTCTGGACTCTGCTACCATTTTGCATGAAAAGTCCTTAGCTGTGTCTATATCTTTGCATCTTTCCCTTCAGATATAAGGAAATATCTGATTAAGCCCAGGTTATGTTCTAAGATGGTTTCCAAAAAGAGACAATGTCTAATTTTCTGGATATGTAGTAGGAAGTGTGGTATTGCCTTGCTCTAAGAATCATACTCTGTGTATTAACCCACAAATAAGATTGGGCTTCAGTTGCTAAATAGTTTTAAAAATGGACTAAATCTTGGAACTGCTTACTGTAAAATTAATTTTTTAAAAAAATCCAACATCAGGTAATTCCCTGGCAGTCCAGTGGTTAGGACTCTGCCCTTCCACTGCAGTAGGCATGGGTTCAATCCCTGGTCGGCAAACTAAGATCCCATCCACAAGCCATGTGGTGTGGCCAAAAAAAAAAGTTCATTTAAAAAAAAAATCCAACATCAGGACATAAAGAGTAAGGCTTCAGGAGAAAGAACATGGAATTAAGAAATTAAGTGATAAATCAGATAAGGGAAAATTGTCAGAGCAAAGACAATAGTTCAATAACTAAAAGAAAAGATTTTAGGATATCTCCTAAGAATTAAGTTGATCAACATTTGGACAATAAAAATAATAGTAACTAACGTTTATTGAATAGTTACTGAGCACAGGCACATTTGTCCTTAATGTGCTTTTACTTCTCGTTTTAAGTTCTCATAACTCCCAGTGTGTGTTATTATGTTTAAACAATTCTCAACTAAAATCCCATTTTAGAGATGAGAAGACTGAGGCACAAATAAGTAGAGTTGCCCATTTTCACAAAGCTAAATGGGATGGAGCTGGGATTCAGATTCAAGCAGGGTGTCTCCAAGTGTCTTCAGTGTCTCCAAGTGTCTTCATACTTGACCACTTGCTTTATACTGCCTCACCTGAATAGGGAAACAGTGAACTGTTCTTACTTCTTATAATTATCACCATCTTCCTCTCCTAAGCTCTTCATCATCCTCTCTAACTTTAGAATACACACACACACACACACACACACACACACACACACACACGCACACTTTACTCACGGGTTCCTCTGTATATGGTTTATAAAATTTGTTTCTTCTTGGTGGAATTCTGTCTCTTTTTTATGAGCCCCAACTACCACCTACTCCCTTATAAAAATTCAAAACATGAATCAAAATGCAATGGGAGGAAAGGCATCTGCCTCATTATTCTATATGATATTTCAAGCCATCAAAATGTTATAAGCTTTTTTTCTCTATTTAATTGTAAGCTGCCAGTCCAACATAAATAACCTTAGAGTTCTAAAGATAGGTTTCTTGGGAAATTAGTGATTTATCTAATTCCATAAATTAAAGAAGAAAGATTATTTACTAAGTGCAAGCCATAATCAAACAGATATCACATTTGATGCATTATTATTATAAACATTTCTAATTTACAGACATTTCCTGATTGACTCTGATATTAGAAATTGGCAGAAAATTTGTTTTTTTGTTTTTTTTTTGAATCCCTTTAGATGTCCCTTTAGTTTTGTTCCAAAGAAATCTGTATTTTTATGAATCCTTGGAATATGTTGAAAGTAAAATTCTATTAATATCTAAATGCTTTTAGAATATAAACCTTTAAAAGAAGTAATGCACATTACAGGTCTTTAAATAAATACAATTTGCTTCAGAAAAAGCACCTTGAGTAATATGGAGTTCTAAACATGGAAAATAGTCATCAGAGTCCCTTAAGATAAAATTACAAGAGCAAAATTTGAAATGTGTACTTCAAGAACTTCAGTGAATTTATCTAAAGCTGCAGAAGTATTTTCAGTAGATTTTCTAAAATGTATTAAATTACATTTGCATATGGATACAATTTAAACAAATACTTCACTCAATCTCTCTTTATCCTTAGTGAATTACAAAATAACAGGAAATGCTAAAAGATGTTTTACCTTTCTCTAAGCAGAATTTGATTATTGAAGTATACCTCATTGAACTGATTTGTTTATAGCACATAATTCTGTAAAATGTGTGCATATATTTTTAAATTTAGATACATGTTCAGCTGACCTAATACTTATAATTTAAAAGGTATTATAGAAAATTTCAATTTAGAAGCTATTGACTTAAAAATCATGATATCATAGATTCTTAGATTTATAAGGGACTTTGAAATCTATTTTAGTATCTACTAACTCAAGCAATCATTAGAAAGCTCAAAGCTCATGTTTTAATTCGTGCTTTGGTTAAGTGTTTAGTGAAGTGTTTAATGAAAAATTGTCTAATTCCTTGTTTTGTTTTTCAGGCTAATCACTTTTAGTTCTCTCAAATATTATATGGTATTGTGTAATTAAATAATAGTCTAGGCATAATTATTTTAAGGTATAATTAAAGTCACATCTTTTTCAGCTTCTGGAGGCTGCCTGCATTCCTTGATTAATGGTACCTTCCTTTCATCATTCCAGTTTCCTGGTTCAGCATCACATCTCCTCCTATTCACTTCAATCCTCTTACCTCCCTTTTACAATGACCCTTGTGATTACATTGGATCCACCCAGATAATACAGGATACACTTCCATCTCAAAATCCTTAACATTTGCAAAGTTTCTTTTTACCGTGTAAGGTAACATTCGCAGGTTAAGGGGATTAATATGTAGACATCTTTACAAGGGGATGTGGTGAGAGTGGCATAATTCAGTCACCACAGTGCCTAATATGAACCTGCAATAGTTAGGAAGCTGAGGATACAGATTTAAACGCACATTTGAATATATGTTCATGAGTCTTACATTCTAGAGCATAAAAATTCTAGGTAGAAGTCACAGCATAATGACTGAATTTAAAACTCTGAAATATTTTGTTTGATGTAAGAAGCTTCTAAGATGGCTCCAAAAGATCCCCTCCTCCTTATATTCATGGCTTTGTGTAATCTCCTCCAACTGTATGTGAGCCAGACCTAGAGACTTACTTGCTAAGAAAAGGATATAGCAACAGTGATAGAATATTACTTTCTGATTATGTTACAAAAGGACTGTGGCTTTCAACTTGCTACCCATTTTCGCTCACTCACTAATTGGCTCTAAGGGAAGGAAGCCAACGTGTTGTGCACTTCCCCATGAAGAGGCCCATGTGGCAAGAAACTGAGGGAAGCTTCTGGCCAACAGTCAGTGAGGAACAAAGGGCCTTCATCCCACAACATGGGTAGAACTAAATCTTGTCAACAGTCACATGAGTGAGTTTATAAGGCTCCTCCCCCAACTGCAGCCTTGTGAGGGACCTTGAGCCAGAGACACCCAGCTAAGCTGCACCCAGATACCAAAGTCACAGAAATGGTGAGATAATAAAAGCTTGGTGTTTTAAGTCACTAAGCCCTAGGGTCATTTGTTACAAAACAATAGGTATGCAATTTTTATTTAAACTTGAATTTGAATGCCATTGAGAAGGGCAAGTATTCTCTAAATGACGCATAGTTTATACCCACCCATTGTCTGACAATATAACATACATAACAAATACATATTAAATAACAATTATCCAATTTCCTTTAATGTATTTATTTTATTTTTTATGTTTTTATTTTTAAAAACTTTTATTGAAATATAGTTGATTTACAATGTTGTGTTAGTTTCAGATATACAGCAAAGTGATTCAGTTATACATATATATAAATATATATATTCTTTTTTTACATTATCTTCCATTATAGGTTATTACAAGATATTGTAATATCAATGTCACAATAAATACAGTAAAGTAAATCATCTATCTATCTATCATCTATCTAAAAACAATGTCACAATAAATACAGTAAAGTAAAAAATAAATGTCCTGTGATAGCAAATAACGGGGAAACCTGAATTAAGTATAAATATCAGAGAAGGTCTCTCTGTGGATACCCTTTTAAAGGAATAAGAAAAGAAAGAACAATGCCAGCAAAGAGCAGAAAGAGTGTTCCAGACAGAGTAAATGATCATGCATAGAGGCCTTAAAGTGGGAATGAGCATGGTCTCAGATATTAACACAAAGTCAAAACAAAACAAAAAATGCTTTCCATTTGGTTCTGGATATCATTGGGTAATAATGGACAAGTCATAGAAGATAAAAGTGAAGAAGGAACATTAATCTAAGTACATGGCTTGGAACATCATGATAAAAAATAAGTTTTAAATTCAGTGCAATGGGATTTTCCAAAGAGAATAATTGAAGATAAATATCAGCTTCAAATTGCTGGAATGGATGACCAATTTTACGTATCAACTTGATTGAGTCACTGGGTACCCAGATATTTGGGCTAAACATTATTCTGGGTGTGTCTGTGAGTGCGTTTCTGGATGAGATTAACATTTGAATCAGTAGACTGAGTAAAGCTGATTGTCCTCCCCAACGTGGATGGACCTCATCCAATTCATTGATGGCCTGAATAGAACAAAAGGTTGAGGAAGGGAGAGTTTGCTTCCTGTGTCTTTGAGCTAGAACATTGTTCTTCTCCTGGCTTCAGACTTGGACTTAGATTTGAACTTACACCATCGTCTCTTCTATTTCTCAGGCCTTCAGATTTAGACTTGAACCACACCACTAGTTCTCCTGAATCCTCACCTTGCTTACTGCTGAGCTCGGGACTTCTCAGTCTCCACAATTTCGGGAGCTAATTCTTTATAATCTCTTTTTATATATATCCTATTGATTTTGTTTCTCTGGAGAACCTAACACAGTGGATGTTGTCCCATTTATTTAATGATTATATGAGAGGAAATAAATTCTAAAGAGGGGGTGGAGGTAGAATTCAGAGTCCAGCTCTGATTTGATTTGAAACATCCAATTGCAGATGTCAAGGAGGAATTTTGTTAGCAGAGATCAGGTTCTTTTATTCATTAATTATCTAACAAATATTCATCTTGTGCCAAAGATGTGACATCTCACATAGGTCTGAGAAGTGTAGATCAGAAAGCCAAAACCATATAACCATATATCAGTTAGATTTCTGGTCAGTTTCAGTTATTCAAAATAATCCAATCCAATAAACTGATTATTACAAAATAATCAGTAATCAGATATGGGTGAGCAAGCTATCCCAGTGCTATTCCCTCTTTCCACACCAGCATCTCTCTTCAAAACAGGCTCAAATTGACAAGAAAGTAAAATCAGCAAACAGATTTCCAAATAAAAAATAAGATTCTTTCGTTCATTTATTCAGCAAATACTGATTAACTACAATTAACATGTAGTACTGGGGGTTCAACAGTCAACAAAACTAATAGAACCCCGGCCCTAATGGACCTTATATTCTAATAGGGGGAGATAGTGTCAGTTGGTGATAAATGCTTAGAAGAGAAACTGCAGCTACGTAAGAGGATAGAAGTTAATGGGAAGTTATTTTTTAGAGCTTGTCAGGAAGAATCTCCATTAATAGGTGACAACTGAGTGGAAGTTAGTGAAGTAAGGAAGGATTGTTCCAGGCAGAGACCAGTGATTTTATTGCAGGAAAGACCCCACAATAAAAGTGTGTTTGGTGTACTAGGGGTTGTGGTCATCAAAGAGAAGGAAGTAGGGGATGAAGTTCAAGAGATAACCAAGGATCAGCTCATACTGGGCCTTACAGGTTATAGTAGGGGCTTTCTATTTTGTCTATAGTATGAGAATCCATTGGAGGGTTTCAAGAAAGAAGGAATATGATATAACACAGGTTTTAAACAGAATTATCAGCTGAAATGTGAATTACTAACTGGGGTCAAGACTAGAAGGATGAGTATAAGTAAGAGATTTATTGCCATAGTCTAGGTGAGAATCAAAGGTGGCTTGGTGTTTACACATCCTGTTGGAGGTGGTAAGAAGCTGTTGGATGCAACACATGCTGGTGGATTAATGTAAATGTGGGAGAAAGAGAGGAGTTAAGAATTATTGCAAGATTTTTTTGTTTTATGGCTTAAGCAACAAGGTCGATGATAGTGCTATTTTCTGTGATAAATAGAAGATGGAAGGAATAGCAATAGTTTTGTTTGAGATGCCTTTTAGTTAACCTGGTGGAGTTATAAAGATTCATACCATCCTGATGAATATAAATTACATTTAAAAATAAAAAAGAAACCGTACTAAAATATAGCAGGAGAGTTGTCTTAATGGTAAACTTTGTTTGATTTTTTTTTTTTTTTTTTTTTGCGGTACGCGGCCTCTCACTGTTGCGGCCTCTCCCGTTGCAGAGCACAGGCCCCAGACGCGCAGGCTCAGTGGCCATGGCTCACGGGCACAGCCGCTCTGCGGCATGTAGGATCTTCCCGGACTGGGGCATGAGCCCGTGTCCCTTGCATCGGCAGGCGGACTCTCAACCACTGTGCCACCAGGGAAGCCCCTGTTTGATTTTTTAAAAAACTTTTTTTTAAAGTCATTTAACAGAAAGGATGTGGCAATAATTTAAGAGCAGATTTGCAATTATACTAGTGTATTAAATGCAGTCACCCTTACAGTCATGTGCAATTGACCAGTATAATGTGCTGCTTGCTAGGTCATTCAATTTAAGAGGGTTATAGCAGCTAATCTTTTTAGCAATCAAAAGCACCATATATCAAAGAAACATTTAGGAAAGGGGTGAATTTTATCTAGTGAAAGCAAGTGGGGATATTTTCTCAACCTGGAAGCAAGGTCTACCTTCTTTCCATATAAATACTTTAAAATGTAGAATTTTAATTCGGGGTGTTAATAACTCTTTCTCTCTCTCATCTATTATCTATCTATATCTATCATCTATCTATCTATCTATCTATCTATCTATCTATCTATCTATCATATATTGTTACTCCTTTTCAATCAGTCTGAAAAAGTCTCTTTTCTCATGTTCAAAGTGAATCCCTCAGCTTGTGTTTTTGAAAAAAAATTTCTTGCTTTTAATTCTTTACTCATAAAATAGGTCATTGTTCATCAGTTCTTACCTTCTTATATTTTTGATTATTCTCTCTCTGTCTCTCCTCACTGCTTTTACACATGCCATAAAGCATTTGTGTTTGCAAACTTAAAAATAAAACTCCTTTGTCTCTACAATACTTTTTCCATTCTTCCACTGCAAACTTGTCACTAAAAAGAGAATGTTTGCTGCCTTTATTTCAAAATGGGAGACCTCACCTTCCATTCACTTCTTACCCTTCTGCCATCAAGCTTCTGTCTCTATTATTTTACTGAAATTGCTCTCTAAAATGTTACTTGTGGGCCAACTAAATTCCAATAGATTAGTTTTGTCTTTCATATTACTTGAATCTGTTTAACATCTAACATTTTTTTTTAATTGAAGTATAGTTGATTTACAACGTGTCATTTTTTGATCATCATTCTTGGTTTGTCTTTTTCCTCGGATTCTAAGATCTCAATTTCTAGTTTAAAATTCTAGTTCTCTTTTTTTTTTATGTTTCTAAACATTTTTATTCACTTTGGCATTTTTCTCCTTGTGATGCCCTTTAAAGGTTAATATTTGCCGAGATTCCATTTGCGATTTTCCTCTGCTTATCATTTTTCCCCTTTCTCTTTATTTATATTTTTAATATATATATTTATTTATTTATTTATTGGCTGCGTTGGGTTTTTGCCGCTGCGCACAGGCTTTCTCTAGTTGCAGCGAATGGGGACTACTTTTCGTTGTGGTGCGCAGGCTTCTCATTGTGGTGCTTCTCTTGTTGTGGAGCACAGGCTCTAGGCACGTGGGCTTCAGTAGTTATGGCATGCGGGCTCAGTAATATGGCTTGTGGGCTCTAGAGTGCAGGCTCAGTAGTTGTGGTGCACAGGGCTTAGTGGCTCCGCGGCATGTGAGATCTTCCTGGACCAGGGTTCAAACCCATGTCCCCTGAATTGGCAGGTGGATTCTTAACCACTGTGCCACCAGGGAAGTCCCCTTTCTCTTTCTTTACCTGTTCCTCTACCTCTCCTCTTTATACTTTTTACAAAAATGATCATCTATCCATTTTAGGACAACTTCTGCTGTTGACTATCATATTTAGTGTGATGCAATAGACCAAATGTTCCTTGAGCGAAAGGTCATTCAACAACGCATACCCAGAACACTACCTGCTACATAATGGGTGCTCCATAAATATTTATTACACTGAATAATATTTACTGCACAAATTTGTCCTCTAAATTCTGGATCTGTATATACAAGTGTATGGGAGATCTGTAAATAGATGGCCTCAAAATGACCTCCTACACAACATGAACAAAAGGATAACTTTATCTTTCCCCAAATATTTACCATTATTCACCCAAATTCTATTTCAGGATATAGTTTAGACAGCTACCTCTCCCTTAAATCCACAGGCAATCAATCACCAAGTCCTATAAATTTTATTCCCTTGACATGTCATATCCAACTCTTCCTCTCTACTTTCATGACAGCTGCTATAGACTATACACTCATCACCTCTCACCAGGACTGTGGGTGCAACTGCTCTCTCCATCAATAGGTACCCCCTTTTCCAATTCATACTCTTCATTGCAGACAAAAACCCTACCTGAAATAGAAACATAACAATTTCTTTTCATGGATTAAAAAATTGTTGACATCCATTCCTCAGGACAAAGTCCAAACTCTTTGGTATGGTAGATAGGACCCTCCAGGATTTGTCACCTACTTAGAGCTAACTTCTTCAGCTTTTACAATCTTTTGCTTTTCTATTGCTGCTTACAACTTAGGCTTCAAGCAAAGCAAACTAATTTCTGAAATAAAAATCAGACTGGTTTTCAAATCAATATCGTTTTTTAACTCAAGGTACACACTCTAGGCATCATGTTCTTCACCCTACTACCAGTATTGCCAATGTAGGTAACTCCTTATTTTCAAGACACAGCTCAAGCACCATCTTCTTTGGGAAGAATTTCTGAGGCCTTGCTCCACAGATGGAACTAAACCCTTTTACCTTCCCTGTGTCAATCTTATTTCTTTCTATTATATACGTGGTTGCTTCATTGACTCCTTGAGAGTGTTCCTACTTCATTAGCAGCTCTCACAGTGTCCAGCACTAAAATAGAGGCTTAATATAGATCATGAGTTACAGAAATTTCCAAAAGGAGCTTTGGAATTTAGTATTCGTCTTAGCTTTCTCAGTCCAAACAACTCAGAGGGGAAAAATTTTTTGTAAACCATACAATATGTTGTAGATAGAATTGTTTTCTTAGTTTAAGCATATACTCAAGTTGCATTTTAATTGAAGATGGCATTTTTTCTCGAGTTTATTTTGTATTTAATCATCAGGATATTTTAGAGAGATTGCTCCTGCCTTTGTCAAAATTTATGTCCCAGCAGTGCCTTTGTGATTTGTGATGGAAAAGGGAGATTCATTTTGTGATGGAGGAAGAATTAAGAATATTTTGAGACTGAAGGTTTACCTCATACACAGGAATAAGGCAAGGTAGACTGATTTTGAGATTAAAAAATGTTACTGTAAGGGCAGCATCCAGGGTAATGTCTGAAGGAAGAATGAAAGCATGCATACACATACACACACCCCACCAAGTTCATGAGTCCATTGAAAATTTGGTCAAACAGAAACTAAGAATACAAATTAAAATTTCATTTCTGGAGAAATTCTAGGGCATGCTCATAAGAAGTCAGGTTAAATTTGTTATCCTCTGGTGAACCGAAAGAAAATGTGATTATTTTTGAAAGTTACTCTTAATAGATAATGAAAGCTTACCAGTAAATGCCTTTTTAAGTTAATTTCAGATAATTAAACACTAGAGAATATTAAAGAATTTTTAATTAGGACAACATTAGCAATTATCATCAAGGAATTGCCTAGAGAGTCCTAAGGCCCAAGGGTCACAACTATTGGAGCAGATAATTTCAAAATATAATCTGCCTGTTGTAAATATAGTTGTACTTGTAGCTTATAAAGTTAGGATAAGAAGCAAAAGTAATTATCTCCTTTTTTTCTGCAATATAGCTCAGTGTCTGTAGTAGGGTATATTTTTAGAGTGTTTTTAGATAGATGGATAGATAGATAATTAATTGCTATTAAAAGAGCATTTGTTACTATTAAAGAACATATTTACCTAGTTAAATAAGAGAATAGGATTATAAGCCACTAAAATTTAAGTATTATTGAAATTATTAGAAAACATATGATAAATATCAATTAATCATTGGCAGTTCAGGAGAAATATTATATCTTGTGGAAAAATTAATTTCCATTTCAAGTCAGAAAATAATACATTTCTCTTTATGTCTAATGCATGGTTTTCTATCCTTCAAAGTCTATGAATGCAATTCAAAGGCCAAAGTTATTTTATAAAAAATCAAAATATTTATAGGCTCTCTAGGGACATAAAATAGAAGTTTTTTTTAATTCACTTATTTTTCAGATCATATGGACTTTCAAATAGAAATCTTTGTTGCAGAGGGATTTTATTAGTTTATTTATGTGAGGTTTCTGATTCTTCTAATATTTCAAATTATTTTATTTTTCATTCCCGAAAGGACTGTTAATCTCTCAATGCCTATTCTGCTCTTCTTACTGCAACTGGAGAAGAAAAAGTCGTTCTCAAGAACTACACATTTTCTTCGTCATACTTGAATGCAATCCTCTCTCAGGGCCGTTTTTAACTGCACTCATGCTGGCTCACTTGCCTCGCTCTCTTGCTCTGTCAGATCTCATTCTTTCTTCCCAGAATTCAAGTGTGCGTTTTCCCCACCACTGATTCAGTCTAAGGATGACCCCAAGGGAGATGTTTCCTCAAATCTGCAAATTTGTGGAGCCATTTCTCTGCTGTCATTTTCCTACTGTCAGTTAGCGATCAGTTCCTTCTATTGCTTTTCCCCACATGGTTCACAAAGTTTTGTTTCTTACTAAATAAATCCAATTTAGCAAAAGTGAGCTTTCACATCTGATGTGGTTCTTCCTGAAAAGGGTGAGCAGTGTTATCACGGAGAAATCAACAGTTCGTTTCCTTTGCAGCTTCTACCCGGACACTAAGATTCTCTCTCCTCTCTCTGAGTGACTATCACACATTCTTAAGTTCTTTTCTTCTTTTAATACAACTTTATTGGAGTATAATTGCTTCACAATATTGTGTTCGTTTCTGCCGTACAACAAAGTGAATCAGATATACGCACACATATCCCCATATCCCCTCGCTCTTGAGTCTCCCTCCCACCCTCCCTATCCCACCCCTCTAGGTGGTCACGAAACACCGAGCATATCTCCCTGTGCTATGCAGCTGCTTCCCACTAGCCATCCATTTTACATTTGGTAGTGTATATGTGTCAGTGCTACTCTCTCACTACGTCCTGGTCATTCACCAAAGTTTCTAGAGTCTTAGTATTCCCTTTCCAGACTTTTGAACTGGGAAGGCATTCAGCATTCACATTCTTGATGTTACTATTTTTACATTGTTTCTTCTAGTTTTCTAGCAGATTAAAATAATAAAACAATAATATTCTGAATATAGGCCTCTAATGCACATATTTAGGTCTCAGTTATCCAAGTAATAGCTTATGTGAAAGAATATGAATAGATATAATTCACAAACAAGCCTTAGCTCCTTGATTTAAAACTGCAACTGGTTACCATTAGTCAGATTTTAGTTTCAGCAACAAGAAGGTACAACAAGAATTATCTGAATAATTAAGTTCAACCAAATGATATTTATTCCATTTCCGGCTCTGTAAATGGTGCATTTCTTTATTATTTTGGATAAGCCTCAAAACACCACTGTGTTAGTATCTATCATTTCATGTGGAAATGGTATCATAAATACAGGCTTGAACCTACCAGATAGAAATGTGGAAAAAGAAATTAATGGGCAAAAGACTAATGCTCATACATGGGTTGGGGGGTTGGGGGGTGTCTCCTGTTAGTGTCTAGAGCAGTCCATAATGGGAGGCATTAGCTGTGATCTTGTTGTACATTTTCCCACCAGTGTGGAGAACGAGAGTAATCAGACTTTAGACCAGAGACACCCTAGACAACCTTTCTTCTTTCCTTTGAGACAGATCACAGATTACATATATTTGTTAAAATATTTCTTTCACTTTAAAGAAAGATGGGAGAGAAAATTAAGCTGAATACTAGAAGATTGTTTGAGGCTCCACAAATCAGGATGTAGTATGATGATCTATTGTGGGTAAAAGAAACAAGCTTTTATGAGTGGAATTCTAGAACCATTTTAACAGTGGCATTAGGGATTATGGATTTTTTTAACTGGGGTATTGATCAAACAATTAATTCCTTGGGCTTTGATTTTCTAACTTCGTGATATAAAAAGTTGAGTAAAGTTTGAGGGTTTTTTTTGAGAAAACTAGTTTTCTTACACTACTGGAAAACTAATATACTCAGGAGGCCAGAACATAGACAAAGATTTGTTTAAATATTTCCATACCATCAATTATATTATCACTCAATCAATTATATTATCACTTAAGATATTCAATTGGAAAAAATATTACCTCAGTCAAATTTCTTTAATCTTGTTTTTAAAGATCTTGTTACCTATTTGTTAGAAAATCAAATATTTTACTCTAGAAAAATTTTGAAAATATAGAGAATGCAAATAATAAATAATAATCACTATTGCCCTCCATTAGAAAATTTTTAATTGTTTTCTTCCAAGCTTAGATGCAAATATATGTAACATGGAGGAAAAAATGCACTTTAAACACTGGTGGCAGAATTGCTCTGAGGACAAGAATTGTCTTCCTTTAGAAAACACTTGATGATGGGCTTTGGAATCAGGCTACATGTGTGCAAATCCCAGCTCACTGATCTTACTGCCTTTGTACCTGTAGACATTTTAATGAATATTTTGGTCCCATCTGTAGAATCAACAAACTATTAATGTCCTCCCTTTAGAGTTGATTTTAAAATTGAGTGAGACAATCTCTTTTAGCCTGTAACTGGTTCATAAGAAAAGTTTATTACACATTAGTTATCGTCATCGTCCCCATCATCACCATCATTGTCAGTATTATTCACTGATAGTTCTTTGGGCTGTGAAAGAAGGTCCCATGGGGGGAACAAAATGGGATAGGATAAGAAAAAGATTATAAAATAAGAGGAGTTTTGAGACCTGTCCAGGAAAGTGGAGATGTGGAAGCTCAGTGATGAGAGAAAAGGGAGGAAGAGCAAAAGGATAACAGCATGGTGGGCATTGCCCGGGCTGTGGAGAGAATGTGACAGGTTAGAGATTCCCTTTGGTGGGAATGGCCAAACATTTCATAGACAGGCATGATTTATATTCAGTTTTAATTTCTGCGCTATGCAGCAATGCAGCCACCTCCCTTTGCCCCTGACACAGGAAGAAAATCTACTACATAGACTTGTGTGAGGATATTTTTAGGAAATTAAGGAAAAAATTGTCTGCAACATGATAGACTAAACTGTGAACTTAAAGACAAGAGCTGCCTCACAAGGAACTAGTGTGATGAAGAATTCAGCAGAAGTAGAAAAATCACAAGAAGATGTAAAACTTGAAAGATATGGAAGTTTGAAGTGCACTATGTTTTGCAAACATATATAAAATATAGTATCATACATCATTTATGTGTCCATGTAAATGATCACAAATAAAAGATTGAAGAAATGCACATGTGTTCATTTCACAGGTAAAACTTAAAAGTGGTATCCTAACATAAAAAAATATAAAAAGGGGTGTCCTATTTTGTAACCCAGTTATTTTACTCATTATATCAGAAATATGCTTACATGTCAATAAATGGTTTTTTACATTATTATTTTTAAAGACTATTTTTAAAAGATAATTAAAGAATAGTTTTTGAAAGGTAAAATTATAAAATTATGACAGTCAAACAAATATACAAGACTTAGAAGGTAAAGAATAACCTTCATATTTTAGGTACTAACAGGTACCTTTTATGAAGGTACTAATAGGTAAACAATGGAAATAAGAACCTCAAAATTGATCAACCTTTGTAAAAATGTTAGTACATTTCATGGCTTCTTTTCAGACTCAGGTATTATGAATAGAGACACATCAAATTCCATTTACAAGCGTTATACTTAATTGTCTTAATTATGCTCTTCCATATTCTGGAACAAATTGACACTGTAAGACAGTGACACTTGCTCAGTTGGTTAATGAGGTTAAAACTATTTTGATAATAATATGTTTTATATTATATATATACATACAATAATTCAATGTTACTATTTTCTGATGAATTAATAGATAAATGTATTAAAATTTTCTCAGTTTTAATTCCTAATATAATACATATCAATAGTTATAATCCTTATTTTAGAAAACTACAACTCTTTGGGATCCTCACTAAGTTTTAAGGGTGAAAGGAATTCTGGAGACCATAAAGTATGAGTTAGGCAGTGGGAGAAGGAGTTCACAGTAAAAAAAACATAGATGAAGCGTCTACCTTATAAAAAATCTAGAACTTGATTTTCACTGGTACTGCAATGGCTAAATAGAGAGTCACCGCCTGATATGTGTGTGTGTGTGTGTCTGTCTGTCTGTCTGTCTGTATTGATTACTTTTTTTCCATCGTAATGTAAGTTCCAAGAGAATACAGTATTTGTTTATATTGCTCACTGCTGAATCCCCAGCTCCCCAGCTCTAGAAAGGCGTTTGGCACATAATGGATGTTTAATAAACATATATGGCATGAATAAGTAAATGGAAAGATAGTTGTTGGAACAAATGGATTTTATATTCTTCCAACTCTGAATTATAAGTGGAATCATTGCTGTACCAAACGGTTCTGAGAAGATGGTAGAACAGGATGGCATCAAATGGTAGTAAAGTAACAGTATACCTTACGCTGTCCCTCTTCTTAATTCAGTTAACTTTTTAACAGAAAATTTTCCTTCACACTAAGCCCTCACCCAGCTGGTCTCATTCAGCACTTCCCTTTGCTACAGCATTTGAAGTGTGTCTCTAAATTCATTGTGGCTTTTTGTCTTATCCCTAATTGTAGCTAATCAAGTATAGAAAGAGACTTATTTTTCTCTAAGTCTCAGAGCACTATTCCAGGGAAATACTGAATAAGGGTTTGATGAGTGAATCCATGATTGACAACTGATTCTGAAACGTTTTGTCTTTGTTCAAGTTGAAACTAACCCGAGTGTAATTTAAAGGTAAAAAAAATACCACGTTATTCTTAATGATTTTGAAAACTTTCTCCCATCACAGACTTCCAAACACTCTGTTAACCTCTTTGATTTCATTTTTTTTTGGTCGTGTGGCAGGGCATGTGGAACCTTAGTTCCCCCACCAGGGATCAAATCCATGCCACCTGCAGTGGAAGCAAGGAGTCAACCACTGGACCGCCAGGGAAGTCCCTAATCTCTTTGATTTCTAAAAATGGATTTCTATTTTGAGATTTTGTTTTTGCTTTTGTCTTAGATAATCAGTTTTACCCCAACTAAATCAAAGGTTAAAAGCCCTGACCTTGTGAAATATTTATACTTACGGGTGAAATGAAACTTTTGCAGCATCAATAACAAATACTATGGCCGACCTAACAGGGCACTCTTTCATTGCTTCTTTATTTGCTCAATCACTTAATAATTTTCAGTATGAAAGAGCTTGATCTGCCTGCATTACATATTCTTTCTTTCCTAACTGCCTTTTTGCTGCATCACTGTATTTATTTTATATAGGTTCATATTCTTCTTGCTTATGAAAGTTATTCTGTATATTGAGTGGCACAACACTATTTCCTTGAGTAATTCCCATCATACCTCTGTTAATAAAATTGAAAAAAACTCCCGTATTCATATAATTTTTTTCCATTCCATAATGAAAAGTGATTTTAAAGAGGATGGTAATAGTTATTAAAAATGGCCATTGATTGTTACTTGACTCGCCTACTGGCCCTCCTTTTTTGGTGTAGAAAGATGAAGTAGCTTGTGCTTTTCAATACTTTTAAATTTATTTTATTGTTCAAAGTTTTAGGAGATATTTTTAGTTGCAAATAGTAGAATAAGGCTCTGTCTTATTAGGAACATAGGATTGTGGTAAAGTATATGAGGTAGATTGCAGGATCGATGGAAGGTCCAGAGAGTCAGGCTCTTAAGTTATGCAGCCAGAATCCCCAAATGCATTTTGAGGATGTTCTAGAAAGAATATCATAGCAGCTGCTGATGGGCACCCTCACTGCAATGTGCACAGAGCCTCCATTCTGCACATGATTCTGGGGCCACAGCTGTAGTTCACATAGGCGGAGCTTGATACCTCATCTACATCTGTGTGTGTGAAGCTATTTGATTATGTTGTCAATTCACTAAAACAGGGATCCCCACATATCCACTTCTATACATCACATCACTGTTTGTTCAGGTGCTTGTTTGTGCTGATGTTTCCAGGATTGCCAAGAAGGCAAGTTTTCTGATTTCCACCGTAGAAAGATGGGACACATAGTATAAAAAATGATCAAAAAGTAGGGAAGGTGTTCAAACACGTCAAGGGGCCACACACATCCATGGCAGCCACTCCTTACCTTCCTAACATCATCACATTTAAACTTCCAAACGATAATAATGATCCCACTAACACCAGGCAACTATCCTTTATGCAAAAGTACACATATACCAACTCTTTACCCTGAATAGCACGTATTGATGTCTAATCACTGACTGTAATCAGTTCTGGTTTTGCTAGTTCCATCACAGTCCTATCTTGATATCTATAATCTGTGAGTTATCAACCACCACTACTATACCATACGTAAAACAATAGAACACAATAAGGGAAAAAAGTAAAATGGTTCAAATAAATAAATATATAAATGGCAGAACCTGAAAGGGGGTTGAGAAAATACTACTTCGCTAACCATCCATGTTCTTTTCGTCCTCATTTAGCACCTCAGCTCATCATGATGCTTTACCTGAGGGGGAGATTGAGTTTTCATTCTGTAGATTTCTGATGGCCCTTCCTGAATGAGATCATTAAAATAATCCAGGTGCTTTAACCATTGGACATGGCAGTACCAACAGGTGCCTAAGAGGAGCCCCTACCTTCCTGACGTATTCCTCCTTGTGCCTAGAGTGTAACATCAAAGTCCGTAGTCACAAATAAGTGAAAAAAGGGTTTGCAACCTTTTATTTAGGAGGAATTATTAAGAGAAATAATAGTGAGAAGGACCACTTTCACTTCCACTCCTTGGATTCTGGAATCATGAATTCTGAGTTTCGGAGAAGAGCTATATTATAAACTGGCTGCTAGCTCAGAACACATAACAAATGCTGCTCATAGCATCTCAGCTTCACAGGACATCCACCAGTTGATGCACATTTCAGTGAGGTTTTCTATTCTTCTATAGCAATTGGCCTTGTAGAAGAGTGGAATAATTCACTGAAGGGTACATCAGCTGCTGAACACCTTGTGAGGATGAAAAGACAAAGAATCATTAAATGTAATAATAAAAGAAAGGAAAGGGAAGCTTTAGACTTTCAGCAAATAGGTTAAGGGTTCTGCCAAGGAGGATCTTTAACATTTTAGTCCACTTAAATCTTCAGATTCTTTAAACATCAAAGGGTTCCTAATTAAATTTCATGAAATAACTATTGCGTTAAAAAAAGTGCTATACTATTCTATAGCTTGAAGATATAAAAGTAATTGGAGACATAGCCAATGATTGAAGTTTAAACGTTGTTTTCTAATTGGAGAGAATCTAGGTGCTAGAAAATATTTGTGGGTCTGTGTACCGGACAGGATGTTGGAAGTACTGAGGAGATGTGTGGGAAGTCCTCGGAGTGTGGTGTCATTGGTATGTCTGTTGTAAGTTGACAGCAGACCACTCTCGTTCAGAGGCCAATTAGCACAGTGAGATCAATCTAAATGACTTAGACTATTAGATATATTCATATGAACGCTTAGAGAAGATCTGCAAATGGCTTGCCTCTGTGGTTTAGTATTACAGAACCTCCCAAATCCAGGTCTAAATCTCACATACAGACCTAGAAGGCTTTGAATGAATAATTCCTTTAAATAGATGTCATTCAAACCAAGAGAAGTGCTGTTTAACACTCAGCTTAGTAGGCAGTTTCTACTAGTTATTAATTCTTTAATTTACTAAATCTATTTTGAGTGGAGTATATTTCTATAAATTTTAAAATTATTAGTATATTACCACTATAAATAAGTGTAATTCCAACTTTTTTTCTAGCCATGTTATACGTTAGTCTTTTTAATCGGAGTATAGTTGCTTTACAATGTTGTTATACATTAGTCTTTTGGACTAATAAATTTAAATGATATTTCAAATGAAGTTGAGAATTTTAGTAACACAGTAATTACACTTAACTTAAAATACTAAATTAATAGTGTTTTTATTTTCTTTCTTTTTATTTCTTCTTCTCCGCCCCCTGTCACCCTGCGATGATTTTCTGAGAAATCCTGAAACCCTGAGATATCAATCTAAAGTATCAACTAAAATTGTGTACTGTTGATTGTGAATGGGTGGGTCATTCCCATACCTTGTTGACAAATGTAGGATAATGGAGACAGGAGCACAACTAACTTCTGGTATCAAAGAGTGAGCCCGTTCCTGTGAGTGAAGGAACTGGTAGCCTCAGTCTGCTAAAGGTAATAACAATATCAGCTAACAGTTATTGTGTACTTAGTTCATCCTACATATTTTTACATGTATTGATATTATCATATTTCATTCTAGAAAATATCCTATGAGTTGGATACAACCATGTTTGCCAATTTACAGAGTAGGAAACTGAGTCTGAGACAAGTGAAGCCACTTGCTCAAGGACATCCACCTAGTGAGCAGAGGTATCCTTTACTCCAGAGCCCACACACTTAGCCACAATGCACCGCTTAGGGACTGCATCGTAATTTATTGTATAAAGTATAATCACTCAGCTTTGGTAGCATACTCTAAAAAGAATTTCTAACTCTCCATGGAAATTTTTATAAAATTTTTCTTTAGTTATAACAAGTATATTGCTCCGGCAGAGAGCAGAATGCTGTGATTTAGCCAGCTTTATATTCTGGGAAATTTACAAAGAGCAGCCTTCCTGAGGCATTTGATCTTCTTATTCTTGTCAGATATAGATGGTGCACATCATGTGTGGTTGGGTCATAATGTGGGCCATTTAAAAAGTTACCTATTAAAAAAGTACAGGTTAAAATATCAAAGCATTTTATTAAGATCCCTTCACAGTGTCAAAGGATCTAAGCAAAACTAATATTAAGTTCTAGAAAAGACTTATTAAAATAGAAGCTTAAAAGGAAGGATTCCAGGATTGACTGAGTTCAGATCCTGCCTCCACCATTTAAACTGCAGCTTAAACTCTCCATGCCTAACTTTCCTCATCTGTTTAACGTAGATGACAATGTTACTCTCTTATAGGCTTGTTTGAGAATTAAATGAATTGATATATTAAAATAACTTTCTTTTGCATGTATTCTGCATTTACTCTTATTATTAACACAAATATTTTAGTCATTTAAGAAGATTCCAAAATTATAAATGCACTGCAAAGCAAATCCACTTAAATATCAGTAAGTGGAATGAAACTAAGCTCAGAGCACTTTGGGAAAAGAGAAACTGAAGAGAAGAGATGGTAAGGTTTGGAGTATGTGACTGTGGTAACAGAGAGGGGTTTGATGGAAGAGAACACTGTGAAGTACTTAGACATGAAGCTAAGTGAAAACCCTTTTTGTGACTTCATGTCATGCTGATCTTCATGTTATCAGCTGCAGGCACTTTGCCAATAGGACCTAACTTCTAAATCATTCTATTACAATGGCTATAGTCACACAGCTTCTCCTGCTGAATCTACAAGTTTATGACAGCTTATCTCTGCCCTTTACAGCACACTGTTAATGGGCTCAATTCGTCATGCCAGGCAATACTTTTAGGTCTTTTTTAAAGGATGTCAGTCTATCCAAGCTTTATACCCACAGAAGTCTACAAAAATTTATAACACTCTTTTCCTCTCACACTCTACAACTTCATAGCAACCCTACAAAGAAATTAAATGAAAGAGAGAGGCAATTGAAATATGGAAAAACAGGTGGCTAAAGTTCAGTCTTTGTAAAAATCATTACCAATATTTGATTTATATTACATCACTGTCTGACACAACAGAATGTTTAGAGCATTATTTTATCAAAGAAATAACATTAGTTTTTAAAAATACATTTTACATTGAATTTAGTCCCATTGACTGAAATGTGCTAACTAACATTGCTACAACAGGTATATACAGGGAAGACGAAATGACAGACAAGATACTCATCTTTGTCTTCTATTTTTCTATGATTTCAGCCATTATAATTTTGTCAAATGGGGGCAAAGTTAATTAAGTGCTCAATACATATTTATTTAATAAATGGTTAATGAATGAATGCAAGGATGGATGGAATGAATATCTGGAAGAATCATAGGGGACTCATAACAATGGTTAATTCTAGGGGGGCAGGTAGGATAGATTAAAAATAGAGGGAAAATGAAACTTCACTCCTCCTATAAAGTTTCATATTATTAAGATTTTGTATGTATGGACATCTTTATTTTCAATTAGGCATCATTACCATTTATACCTACTTTTTGTTTTAAGTGAATATTTTGTGGGATCTATGCAAATAAAATATTTATATTTCTGCTGATATACATTAAGTACTGTAGATATTAAACTATATCGTTTACCTATGAAACTATTGATAAATTTTGTATTTGTCAAAATAATCATGCCTCTCCTAGATTGAAAGTATAATAGATTCATGAATTTGATATTATTAAGTACATGGGTACTAACACACCGGCAAAGCTGTCTCCATGTCGTTACTTTTCAAATATGCTCAGAAAATACGTTTTTAAAATATCGGACCAGTTCTCTTTAAAAAAATTTTTATTGACATATAATATTGTGTAAATTTAAGGTGTACAACATGTTGATTTGATACATTTATATATTATCATATGATTACCATCATAGTGATAGTTAGTACCTCTATCATGTCACATAATTTTCATTTCTTTTTTTTTGATGAGAATAATTAAGAACCAGTCTCTTAGCAAGTTTGATGATTATAATACAATATTGTTGTCTGTTTTCAATGAACTGTGCATCTCAAGGACCTATTTTTCTACTAGTTGCAAGTGTGTATCTTTAAACAACATCTCTCCTATTTCGTTACCCTCCATCCCCTGGTAACTACCATCTTATTAAAGTTGGCTTTTTTAGATTAAATATATAAGTGATATCATATAGTACTTGTCTTTTTCTCTCTGATTTATCTCACTTAGCATAATGTCCTCAAGGTCCATCCATGTTGTCACAACTGGCAGAATATTCTTTTATTTAGTGGTAAAGTAATACCAATTGTAAGAAAACTTATTCTTCCGTGAGACTAAATGGAGCTATTTTAATTGAAAAACATATAAAAAGTAACATTAAAATATTATTATTTGCCTGAATTTAACTTTGTCACCCTAAAAGAAAGATATTCTATAATTTCAAACCCCAGTGATATAGTGAACTTTCACAAGGACTAAATTTGTCCATAAGTAGCATATTTCTACCTTTGTTTTCATAAGGAAATTGAATAAATGCAATTTCCTAACTTTAGTTATATTTATGAAACAAATAAAATATACAAAAGATTACAAAATAAAAACAGCAGTAGTGTCTTACTTATAAGCATGCTATCAATACGTATTTTAGAAATTCATCATTTTTCCAATAAAACTTCCAATTAATTTTGATTATACATTTAAGATAATGTAAAAGCAATCTCTATATAAGCAGATGGCAAGAAAGCAATCTCACAAAAAAAACCAAAAAAAAAAAAAAGCAACTAATACTAAGTTTTCTTTGGGTTATTTGTATGGAAATATGTTAATATAAATGTTTCAGAGATTACATGAAATTTCTAAAAAAAAAAAGAAAGCAAGCTCACAACTGGAGAGGAATAGTATTTAAATATTCTTTATATATAGTAGAAATTGTGTTGAGCTAAATCGAATTAGGTCATCTTAAGGAACTACAAAAATCAAATATGATATGTAGGAATTAACATCATTATAGATTCAAAGTTTTATTCTGCTTTATATCAATTTTTTAAAAGTTTTAAAACACAATAAAAGATTTATCACACAATGTACATTAAGATAACTTAAAAGACAATTTCGTGCAAAATTTTGTATGTACATATGTACATAATTATTTATTCTATAACACTGCACTTAGAACTAATGTGATCTAAGAGCTATTATTTTAATCACAAATTTCAACTAAAGTCCCCCATATCCCTTACAAAATCAAAGTTTCATTCCTATGCTTTAATTTTCTTCACTTATTGTTTTCTCACTTCAATGACAAATCCATCTTCCAGTTGCCTCAGGCTGTAATATTCATTCAATTTTACTTTCACATAAAAAGCTGGCATTATATGTCTACACAAATTTAATAATGTCAATGTATTAATTCCAAAGAGCTTTATTTGCATAAGCAAACTTTCATTACCAGGAATAGAATGCATTCTTTCATTCATTCCTTTATACACTCAATCATTCTTCATCTTCTTCATACACACATTTACCCATTCTTCCATTCATTCAACACATACTTAGTGAGCTATTTTTGAGACAATGACTTATTAATAGAAATTGAAATGATATAAAGATGAAGATCATAGAAATATACTGGGATTATTACATTCCAGGCAAAAGGTATTTTAAGTATACAGGCATTGATTGAGGCATGAATGAGGAGATGTCTTTGAGGAAGGGTAAGAAGTTCAGCTTGCTAGAGTGAAGCATGCAAGTGGGAACGTGTAGGTGATGAAGACTGATAGGGACTGAGAGCCACATTACCTAAGCTCTTACAGGCCTTGGTGAAGGGTAAGGATACAGTACAGAGTTATATGGGACACTATTAAAATGTTTTGCTCAGAAGAGAATTATGGTCTGACCTATGTTTTTAAAGGATAATTCTGAATGCTGTGTGGAGAATAAAGGATGCAGGAATAACAGTGGGAATGGGTAAAGCCTGGAATAGTCATATCAAGACCTCTAAGCTCAGGAGGGCAAGGCATCACAGAAAATGGGAAGAGCAGTAGCTTTAACACACAAGCAAATTCACGTGTAAACCATTTTTTTGCTAGGCAAAGGAGGTTATGAATTTGAAAATAATAATAATACAAGCAACAATAAAAACAATGGTAATAGCTAATGGTTAAGCAGTACTTACTATATGGTAAGAGCATTTGCATATATTAACTTATTTATTTTTACAGAATTAGCCAAATTCAAGATTAAGGATACAGCCTTTCACACTACCAAGTCTGCCCAAAACTTCAGACATTAGTCACAAGTTCAGGGGTCCTCTGGGCCTCCCTCACTTCTGATCAGCTGACTACAAAGTTGGGAGTTTCCAAGACCACCCTCAATTTCCATAATTCTCTAGAACAACTCACAGAACTCAGGAAAGCACTGTACTTATGATTTCACTTAATTATAACCAAAGGATAAAAATCAAAACCAGACAAAAGAAGAGATCCTTATGGTGGGATCTGGGATTGGAAAATTTACACACATAAAGTTTCCATGTCCTCAGAGATATGTTACCCTCTTAGCACTGATGTGTGGCAACACACATGGAGTATCACCAACCCTGGAAGCTCACTCAAACTTCAATGTTCAGAGATTTTATTGATTTTTTATTTTATTATTTTTTTTATTTATTCATTATATAGGCATGGTTCATGGTTTACACAGTTGAATTTAATCTCTGGTGCCCTTCCATCCCCAGATGTCAGGCCGATATCATATGCCTCAATATCCCAACTTAATAATCACATGGTTGATCTCTCTGCATGGTCACTGTAAGACTATCAGATGTGGTTGGTCCCATCTTGAATCATGTCATTAGCATAAACTACCAGATGTGGTTTGATAGATCCACTATGAATAACAAGAACACTTCTATAATTAGAGAAATTCCAAGGGTTTAGAGGTTACTTACCAGAGCTGTAGCAAAGGCCAGATCTCTCTTTGGGTAAGATTAATTCTTGATGATGCTGCTGATGGTAATAATAATAATAATAATAGTATAAGCAACAACAAAAACAATAGTAATAGCAAATTATTAAAAAGTACTTATGACATACTAAGAAAATTTTCATTTAATAAGTTGTTTATTTCTTGTAACAATCCATGAGGCTATTGTCTTCACATTACAGATGAAGAAACTGAAGCACAGGTTAATTAACTTGACTAAGGTTAAAGACCAAGAAAGATATGGACACAGGTTTGGAACCCTGGGAAATGGTCTCTGAATCTGTGCTTTTCACAACAATATTGTGCTGCCTGTCTGTAGGGATATCTGGGATTAAATCTGGAAACAGCTCAGCATTAGGAGGCTGAGCTAAATAAGAAATGAGGGCCCAAAGTGCTAACCTTCTAAGATCCTGCACTTCTGAGCCTTCAGGGAATGGTCGAACCATGGAAGAGGCTCTAAACTGAGTGATGCCAAATGCATGATGATTAATTTCATTTGGACCTTTAACACTATCTCGAAGTCCTACTGTGTTCCTCTAGCCAGCTTTCTCTTGCACTCCTTACAACCACTGTTTTAAATGTTCTCCATGCTCCTTTTAATGTGCTCAGAAATAGCAATCAAAAGCCTCTTCTCCTGCTCTAAATGTGGAGAGAAGTGTATTTTGTGATCTTTAAGTTTGTTTGTTTTTTTTTTAAACAACATAACTGCTTTTGAAAAGAGCTTGAGATGTCACCTTGCTGTCTCCTGTGGAATCTCCTGGCTTCATGCCAACCAAATTTGTTAATTTACTAGAAGGAAAATTTGATTGGTCTTTTCTAGATTACCTCAGGAAATAAAGACATTTTTGTGGATGGGGAGTGGTTGAGAAAGAAGGAGAGATGGAGATTGCAAAGCACTCATGATGTAACTGAGGGTCTACCCTACATCCTCGACTCCTTGCAATCTGTACACTGTACCTAGGAAACCTCTGAGATGCTCATAGCTTTAAATGGCAGCTTTAGTTTTGAGAAAGGAAAGATCAACTTCTGACCTCTATCAGCTGATATTTGTCTTGGTCATAAAAAGCAGGCCACAGTATATCCTAATTAACATGAACAACTTCATAGAATACCCACAGCAAACAAGGTCACTGGGTGACTGATGGAATGGGACCAATAAAAAAACCATTTTGTAGTCATGTTTGAGTGCAAAGCTAGAACACTGTGCAACCACAGAAAAGGACCAAACATCCTCCTCTCTGGGCTAGTAGGAGTGACTGCTGCTTCTTTTTCTTCTTTTTTTAATGCTCATTTCTAGTACAGTCTTTCCATAAAGCACAAGCTCTGTCTACAAATGGACCCAAACATGCTCAGTCTCTCCGCCATAAAGGTCAAAAGCAGGTATACACTTAGACTTGTTGAGTCGTGAACATTTCAGTATTTTATCTTATTTGGAAACAACGTAGACATTCAATGAGTTTCCATCCTTTTATTGAACTTGTGGCTGCTGCTTCTTTACCAAATTAGCTCTGGCCCTACTCCATTCCTCCCACTTCCTAGATAAAAATTGCTAGGGTACTCAATCATAGAATTGCCTTGCTTTCTAAAAGTTCACATCCCAGAACACATTTCTTTGAACCCTGTCCAAAATTACTCTGCACAAAAACTTTAAAAATATAAAACAGAATAAAACTTTAAATCTTTAATGATGTTAATTTCCAGCTCCTGACTCAAGCCCTTCCTAATACCCTCTCACTGACATACTCCACACTGCCCCATGGTGCATGGTTTTCTTCACTGTAAAAGGTCAATGAACCCAACTGTATTTGGTGACAGCTGTGTTTCTGTGATCTTTGGCAGGTGGGCATTGACAGTCTGTTAATGTCCTAGCATTTTCTCTAGTTTAGTATTCCTTTGTGAAATCCAGAACTGTATATCAACTGTCTACTGCTCAGTCCAAAGCTTATTTGCCATGTAGTTGATAATTTATGAATTCCAAACTGAAATGGAAACATTATACGTCTCCCTAATTTGCGTTTCTTCCTTTATTATTTATTTTAATGAACGATACTAATTTCCACCAACTTTTTGAATTAAGACTTTATTATAGTAAAGCAGTCTTAGGTTCACAGCAAAATTGAGGGGAAGGTACAAGGATTTACCATATACCTCCTGCCCTTACACATGCATAGATTCTCCCGTTATCAACATCACCCACAAGAGTGGTATACTTGTTTCCACTGACTGAACCTACAGTGACACATCAAAATCACCCAAAGTCCATAGTTTACATTAGGGTTCACTCTTGGTGTTCTATATTCAATGGGTTTGGACAAATGTATAATGACATTATTACGGTCCACCAATTTTTTCTAAGACAGATATAGTGGAGTAATATGTTACTCCACACATGGTACTGAAAAACTTGTGTCCTGAGAAATCCCTCAGTCCCAGGAAAACCGGGACATTTGATCACCTTATATCAATATACACTTCCTACCCACCTCTTGAATTTAGATAGTTCTCTTATACTATCACCTGGGTCCATTTTTCTCATATGTCATTTGTCTCCTGGAAAGTTTTTCTTTTTTTTATTTCATTATGCAGAGTAAACAAGGTAAAGGTCAAATCAAATTTTAGTTATTTTCATTTTAGTATCCTTTGTTCTCTTCATATTGCCTTTAGGATAACATCCAAAAGCCTCTTCATTCTCTATAACAATACAGAATGTTGGCAAATTACAGCCAAATTTCAACAAGGCTGATTTTATAAATAAAGTTTTATTGGAACACAACCACGTCTATTCATTTCCATACAATGGCAGAATTAGGTAGTTGTTAGAAATATCTTATAGCACCCTGGCTTTTTATTGAAAATGTTTGCTGACCCCTACTACTTAAAGTGTGATCTACAGACTCATGCCAGTCCATGAACTGTGAGAAGATATATACAAAAATTGAGAGGAAAGATCTAAAAACTTATAGAAATTTGACAGAGTGATTTCACGTCTTTTGAATCTAATAACTTAAAAGCTAGTAATAACTTAAACTCTTATTTCGAATGTCTTTATTTTATCCATTGTTATTACACTGAAAAAGAATTGGTTTCTGAAAGATTGGGTGTATGTGTGAGGCGTGGGTAGAAGGAGGAGGGATCCTCCTTCATATCGTATCTTTTTCCCTTAACTTCTGCATTTCAGCACTTCTGGACTTTCTTTACTTCAAGGGACCACCCTCTCCTTTACTTCAGGACTTTTAATATGCCATTCTTTTGCCATGAATCTCCTACTCTCCCTCCCAGCAAATTTTCATCGGCTAAGTACTTCTCAACAGCAACTAAAATATCCTTTCTGATCAATGCTTTTCTTTACCTCTCCAACCAACTAATGCAAATTAGGGAAGATTTCCTTCTACGTATTTATTAGTACTTTATACATACACTTTAGTAACAACTACCACACTGAAAATATCCATACTATGACTACTGATTCCTAAATAGATAGTGGATTGTAAATTTGTGCATGCCAGAATTATCTTGTTCACCATTGTTTGTCCTGAGTCTGATCTATTTAACAGGTGCTCAAGAAATATTCAATGAGTGAGTGAACATTTGAATAAGTGGAAGACAATTGGTTGAGGTGCAGTGTCTGGCCAATTAGAACAAAAGAAAGGGACACAACCCCTGAGGCTGCTGGGGAAACAATTTAGGGCAAGTGTCCATAGATGGTGGGGGTGGGGAAATGGAATACAGAAACAAAGCTCATTAATGAAGGGATGGATAGAATGAAATGGAATAAAATGGAAATAGTTACATGGGAATGAATGAGGGGAGCAATTTCAGTAATTTTATGGCAGAAGGAACTTTGTTGGACCACAAAGGCACAAAAGCCAAATCATTTTATTAATAGTAATACACTTATTAGCACTTACCATGTGGTGGCCACTGTCCTTAGCACTTTAACATGTTAATTTACTTAATTATCAAGCAATGTTATGATTAAACGTTATCACATTTATTGAGAAAACTGAGGCAAAGAGAGAGAAGTCCAAACAGCAGGAGCCATAATTGTCTGAATCAACTATCTGGTGAAGTCAGACAATAGCAGTGATTAACTATATTTTTTAATCTTCCTTAAATAGAAATCTATTTGGACTTCCTTTTTCAAACTTTTACCAAATTTATCTTTCACTCTTCTTCAGCCCACGCAGTGCACTCACTTCTTTGTTGGACGTAGTGTGTACACTTGCTTCCTGACACCTTTGACATATCCAGGCAGCTCACAGTGATCTGTATGACTGCTCTCCCGAAGCCCTCTGGGTCATTCATGCCTGTCCACTGGATGCCCTGGTGCCCAAAGGAGGAGCAACCTGTCTTTTGTATGATGCCTTCACAAATTCATAATTCTAAATAATTTGAATAACTGTCAGAACTGTATTCAGAGGCTTAAATTACACACAATTTATCTATCTTTAGGTGCTCTCAAATCAATGACTCTACTTCATAATCTTATTAAGATATGCGGACTAAGATGTTAATGACAAAATTTTAAATAATTTGATATGTTTATCACACCTAAATGAGTAAATTCCTTTATTAATAGTACTAGATAAAGAATCATTTGATATACCTCTGCAAATCTACTTGTATTAATAGTGATTATTTTTATTAAATTAATTGTTTTATTGTAAAAATATTTATATATATGTATATAAAAAACCAGTTAACAATTTTTATGCTTTTATTTCTCAGTCACATTACTGTGATTTCATTTTGGTTGTCAAATTATTTTATTTTGAATATAGAAAAGATACATAGAAAAATTGTATTATATAAGAGAAAGAAGTGTATCAAACTTAGAAATTTAGAGATCTTTTATGATATTTAAAATATTCCATATCTCCCAAGTGGCAATTAATTCTGACATGCTAAAGGAAATTTCACCTTCACATTTTAGGAAATATCCCTGACAACTATTCAACTTCAGATGTCACTTTCTCCAGGAATTCTTCCTATGGGCCTCAACCATTGCTCAGCAGTCCCTCCTATGTGCTCTTTCCTAATTTCCCTATAAGGGCACTTATCATACTTGTGCAAAACATTGGTGAGATGTAGGTATTCAGAAGGAATGTTAAATCAATGTTGTTGTGAATAGATGAATCCTGATTCAGATAACAGCTCTCTCTTCTCAGCAGGGCCTATGAGAAAATGGCAAGCACAAAACACAATAATGGCCTGTATTGGGCTGGTTTTGAGCCACAGTACTGATGCAGAGTACTATGCTGAACTGAACGGAAGCCTGGGAAATAATTCATAGGCCTCATAGGCTTCTTAATCCCCAGGCTTCTGGAAAGATGAAAGTAAAGAGAAAATTTCTGGCATAGCCTATGTGAGCTCCAGATGAAGAAGGATATTGAAAATACATAAAGAGGAGGAGAAGAGGTTCTTGAAAGTGTCCTAAATGTGTTCATTCATCCCATTTACAGGGGCAAAGTATGTTGCTGGATCTCACTTAGCTAGGATTTATCAGTGAGAGACAGACAGGGTCCCTGGCCTCAGGCAGCTTACAGTCTCCTGATATTGCCATAGCATGTTTGTCTCCCCTCACTGGACCATAAATTCTCTGACGACATAGATCACATTTCTCCTGTTCACCAGGCACCTCAGAATATGGCATAGGGCTTCCAACACAGCAGGGACTCAGCACACATTTGCCAATTCATTACGCAGAACATACTCCCATGGGTGTTTGGACCCATGTGCTCATTGTTAATAAGATATTTATGAATATTAGGCTAGATGGAATCTATGGAGAAAGTCTGCTGCACATTTTCAAATATAGAAAGAAACTCACTCGCCCAGTTTCTCCACCGTGGTGCTGTCTGTTGAAGAGTCTATTCTCTGGCTTGTGACCTTTAGCTGCGTAGACCAGCTCAGGGTGCAAGCAGAATTTTCAGAGTTTTTTTGAGGCTGTTTTACCTCAAACTCAAACTCTTAATAAGTAAGGTTCTTTGGATTCTGAGAAATTTAAAAACCAATTAAATAATGCCAACCAAATGGGATTTGAACTTAGTATTTTCTTTTTCATAAAAGAAAGAGCCAATCTTGTACTCTACTTATAATCTTCACTGAATTTGAGATGGTAGATGTTTACCAGTAGAAATTTTTACATAAAGCTTTAAAAACATTTGTGTGATTGGAAAGAAGAAACAGCTAAAATAGTTTTCAACTAAAAAAATGTAAATTTTACTAATTCAAATGCTTTTGGTTTTTCTTTTTTTTTTTTTTTTGCCTTTCAAAAGAGCTTTTATTGAGCATCAGAAGATTTATGTTAACAGAAATATGGAGCTTAGCTACATCAGAAATTAGATATATATCAATAAGGATATCTAAGTGTTTTTATAGATGGGGTATTACATGAAAAAAAAGCTTTTTCTACAGAAAAAAAGCTTTCTTAATGAAAAATAGTATTTCTACTGTCTGTATTTTGGGGGCCAAATCTCACTTAAAAATTACTGCTGATTATCTATTATGAGTAAAGTTACATATTCTCCTATTGCTTTCATGAGTATTATGAATTTTTTAGTGTTCTTCTCATGATACTCAGATTTCTGATTCAGTATCCATTTCCAATGAAAACAGTAGCAAATATTAGCTATATATAATATCTATAGCTATAAAAGAAATACATGTTTTATGTGAGCATAAATATAACATATACATTGGAGGCAAATAGAGATTCATCTAGGTAACTAAGGAGTTTGAAACGAAGGAAGAATACAAGAAATCAGATTATTTACAGCTAGAAGCAATTAGCAAATATTTGTCTTAAGACAGTAAAGGAGGGAGGAAAAGACAAAAGGGAAGCAATTAAAGAAAGAAGAAAAGGGAAGGAATAAAATGCTCTATTCAGTTATTTCTTCTCATAATACCTCAACAGGTACTGTACTCTACTTCCAGAATATTCCATAGCTATTTAGGATATTCTATAAATGACTCTACCCTCAACCAGAGCTTGAGACTCTGAGATTGAATTGGCAAAAATGGGATGAGGACCTATATTTCGTGACATCCCCAATTGAGTCTCCCACTGGGTCACTATCCAATAAAGGGACCTGGTACAACTGTCAACAGCACATGGATTAAATAGATGGAACCAGCTGTCATCTGGGTCAAGGACCAGTAGAGAAGGTTTCTTGCATACCTTGAGCTTTCACACATTTTGCAAACCTTGAGCTCTTGTCCTGGATTCCCATTATATACAGATATTTTCTACAGAAGATATTGATCTCCTGTGTGGACTCTAAGAGGGCTGTTTTCCACCACTCCCTGGGGCAGTAGGAGGCATGCTTAAGATATGGGGCAGTCTAATTTCTAGTCCACTGTGGCAAAGCTATGCAGAAGAACCTAATTATGTGGGAAACCTGATCATTACAGAGCTAATATTAAAAATGAATAGTCATGATTTTAAAAAGAGTTAACACCTTAAGTGTTTTGGTTAGTCAGGTAACATTCTAAAAAAACTACCATGTATAAACTCATTTAATTTTAACAACCGTATGAGTCATATACTAATAATTTCCTCTGCCATGGATACTGAGAAGCTAAGTAAATTTCTCTAAAATCACAGAGCTAGGAAAAGGCAGAGTCTGGAGCTGAACCAAAGGAGTCTGGATACAGACTTTATACCCTTAACCACTGCACTCTACTGCCTGTCATTGGATGCTTTATTGTTCAACAATTGTTGAACAGTGAACATAATTAATGTCTTCAAGTACCAGGAAGTGCAGCAAGAAAATTTCATATAGAAAATGGTGAAATAGTACAAAATTTTGTCTGCTCAGGATAAAAGCGATATATAATTGAGACCAAACAATTCATCCATAGCAAAGAGACCTTTATAATAATTAATGTGCCAGGAAATGGTAACAATCAACTCTCTAGATTAAATATATACATTTATAACATTCACACTGTTTGTTATAAATTTATGGATATGAAGGATGTAGAGCAGAGGATTCAAAAGTAAAAGTAAATATGCAATCATTTTATTGTAAATCCCCTAGAGCCAATTGATTCTCACAAAATGCTATGTTGATTTTTGCTGAATTCGTAGGCAAACCTATGGCTGCAATTCAACCATGATTTAAGATATGGAATTAAATTGCATTTCAATCCACTAACTCTTCTTAATAATTTTATTGACTTTAAATATGATATTCTACACACAGTGAGATCTTGAGATAAATCCTGGACCAGAAAACTGGTGAAATTCAAATAAGGTCTGTAGATTATACAATAGTCTTATATCAATATTTATTTTCTGGTATTGATAATTATACTGTGATTATGTAAATTTTTATCATTAGGAGAAGCTGGGTGAAGGGCAAATGAGAACTCTGTAATTCTTCTTTTCTGTAAGTCTAAAATTATTTCAAAGTGAAAAGTTAATAAAAGTATTTCTCAGGAATAAATACATAAATATGATATGTGATCTACTACTAAACTCTTCATGACCTTCATACAAATTATATTTATTAAAGTGAAACTACTTTCATTCTTAAGACTATTTTCCAAATTCATTTATTTCTTAGTAATGTGAACAAAAGCTGAATCAGATAATACTTTTCAAATATTGGAAAAATAGTTTCTGAATTTTTTGTGGTATTTACAATGGAATAGCTAGACACACAACACACTTTTAAATAAAATGTGCATTAACATTTTTTCCATCACTTAAGTAAAAGATCAACAACAAAAAAACCCAGTCAAACCCTAATTGGTAGCTTTGATTGGTTTCCACTGTGTAAATATTCTTCCACAATGGCCAAGTTCAAGCTACTAATGTGATGTCACTGAACACAGAGTTGGAAAGACATGGGCAGTAGCTCCCTATTACAGGGTAATCTCACCATACAGATACAATAGATGTAAATCATCTCGAGAGTACAAACAATAGTAAAATGTAGTGAAATAATTAGGAAATGATGAGTCATGGGAATTTATTACCTTTGTTTTTAATATAACATTTAATTGTAAGTTTATAAAATTCAATTTTTAATAATGGCTGTTTTTAAAAACTGGCTCAAAACATTTCTGTAAATTTAACAATTGCATCTTGCAGGTCAGTTTGAGTTGGCCCTTGCACACCACTACTGAGGATAACAAGGCTTGGAATGTCCAAAGAATAAGGAAAGCAGATAAGATGAGAACAAGAAACGTCCGTCAAAACCGGGGAAGGGGAGAAAGCAGCGGTTAAATATTACAGTGGTGCTGAAGCTAGTTTCTGTGGCCCCTAGAAGAGTGTGGTGAGGATGAGTGAAATTCAAATACTGGCGCTCCAACAGAATGGTCAACTCATCCCCAGGAATTCTCTTCTGAATTATATTCCTCCCATGGCATTATTTTGGACCCCAATGTTGCCAAAAACAAACAACTCTCGTACATTCAACCTGCATCAGAATGTTGAAATTTGTCATAGATGTGCTGTCCTAAGCGGCCAGCAGTAGTAGAAATTGTGTAACAGAGAATAGTTGACATGATAAAGGGGAGTAGAGAATTTTCACTGGGTTGATAAACCTCTGTTTCCTGGCAGTGGAACCAAACCTTCTAGCATGAAACAAAAATAAATGGCATATGGCTTATGTTTAAAAAATTAATATATTCTCCCATCCATAAATGGCATTATTAGGGCAAGAATTTGACTTTTTTGTTCCCAGAGCCTAAAAAATAAAAAGGCATCTGAAATAAATGCATGCAGGAAGACAGGAAAGCTCCACCTGGGCTCCACCTGGATTTTCTCACCATGTGTGACATTTCTCAGCTATGGCCTTACATCCTTTTATAACATCATGTGGTGACTGACCTTTGCACATCTGCATGGTTAGCTTCTCTTTTGTAAAGCAGTAAAGCGGAAAAGGCTTTAGTCTTGCGTTAGACCTGATTTTGGTTTCTAATTCTGTTACTTACCCATGTAACATTGAAAAGGGCATTTCACTGCTTTAAGCCTCATACTCCTCATCTTCTAATTGGGGCATAAGTATGATTCTCTTACCTGCAATTTCAAAATTATATATATATATATATGACATATACATATATATATAAAACTCGGCATGATGCCTATTAGACAAGAACTCAGTAAATGACAACAGCCCACAGAATATATGATTTTGTGTGTGTGTTTGTGTGTGTGTGGTAGGTGATTTTTTGTTTTTGGTGGTTGTTTTAATGTTAGAGTTTGTGTAATTAACAGGATTCTAGTCAAGTTGAAGCAAATGGAACATGCTCTTCATTTTCTATCTAGGTTAGATCTTCATATATTTAGATGATAGTCTTTCACAGTATTCATAGGCAAATCCTATATATACACATGGAATTGTCAGATTTCAACTAGGAGAGTCGTATTGGAGGAATCAGCACCCTCCTGTTGGAGGGTTAGCACCAGTATTTGCAGCTGGCCTGTGATGGGCCTCTCCTTAACCTTGAAGCTTGGTCCAAGGTGCTCTTCTTTTCTTATTCTACATCCTCTCTGGGTGTGTTATCATTCACTTCCATGACTTCAGTAACCATCTGTTGATTCCGACAACCCAAGTACATCTCCCTAATCTGTTAACCTAACCACATAGGTAACTATTAGCTCTCATTTACTGAGTTTTCCCCTGCTAAGCACCATGCCAAACACTTTATATACCTTAGTTAATTTTATAATTGCAAATAATTCCCACCATAACTGCTTTCCTAGTCAGTTGTTACTGGCTTCTATTGATCTTTCCAGCTTTGGCCATTTCCAATCTAACACACCATATCCATGTTGCCCCACCCATGGTAGAACTTAAACAAATATTGGAATGATGAATAAATAAGAATGACACTTTTGCCAATGGCAACAGTTTTCCTTCCTATCCATATTGTGTGGTCCAAAATTATAATATATTGTTCAAATCTACTCTAAACCCTTCAGTAGACACAAATACTAACAGCACCCATTATTGTCTTATTTCCTACGAGAAAAAAATGAGAAAGCAACTGAAATCTCATGAATAAGAAATTCTCTTTCAAGGGAAGAAAATTAAAGCATTTTTGAAGTGTTGGATTAACTTTGTTCTTTGCTTTATAATCAATGAAGAATTTTGCTACACTCCTAGGTGTTGTCTTTTAACAGTGTGGCTTCACATTTGAAAAGTTGAAGTTGTGCTTCTATTAAAGCTGTTGCAGCAGCAACCCACTGTGCCCAGCGTTTCTGAAATAAGTACAATTTGCATGTAATGATTTCTCTGAATGCAAAAACCTTAACTCTCTGTTATTTTCCAGTTCAATTTCATTAAATTCAAGATTGATTTTTTGTATACTCTGTGAATGTGCTAAAAATTTGCAACCATTTTGAAAACTTGAAGTATAATATTTGAAATAAGATGTTACAGAATTGAATATATATATTTAAATGTATTCATTCCAAAATTTTCCTTTTCTATCTAGTTATATCATGTAATGCATTACCTGTAACTAAAAGCCAAAATGGTTAATAAAATCTTCCTATAGACTCTTGTTCTGTTGGCTTTTGATGAAGATGGTAGAGAATTCTACACCCTGTGTTTCCAATGGTTCATAAAAACAAGGGAAAGAGTCACCAAACTCCAGCTGATGCTTCTACCGGAGTGCTTTAAATACATCAGAAGATGTAAACCCTTACAAATAGTATAAAACAGTTTCAAGACAGGTGATTGAGTAAGGGTTTTTGTGATTTTTTTTGCAAAGAATTGCAGCTCTTCTGAGAGTTTCATATACCCAATCAAGGAAAATTGGTGATGGGTAGTTTTCTCCTCATTTCAAAACTACTGAGAGCGTCTTCAATGAGGCTGCCTGGAATTTGGGGGTGGGCGGTAGAGAAGGATGCATATATTTTTCCTGTATCCTAGACATGAATCATGAGAAAATTGCCACCTGAGGTATTTTGATTCCTGCCCCCATGAAAACCACCTTGTTTAGTGATGGGCTTAAAGTGAATCTGAATGAACTTGACAGGCAAACAAAGAGGAGTGGCCATCAAGGGAAAGGACACATAGTCTTCTTCCAAGGAACTGCAATCAGAGGGGCCAGCAATAAAGCCCTTGGAGAAACCATACAAGTTTCTCACGGCAAAAGGAGGCAGATTTCACCCACAGTCAGCCTCAGAGAAAACGAAGCCAGCTTCCTAATATTCCAGTCAAGCCAGGAGAACTTTCCACTGCTCCATCCTTTCGTCATATTTTATTATCCTCATTTGTTTTACCCTTCACATTCAGTTTCCGTATTTTATAAATATTTTTTGTTTAGCATAATAAGTATTCTTTCCTGAGTTAAGCCATTCTAATTTCCTTAAATATCTGATTCAAAGACAAAATAGAAAGGAAATCAAATAAAGATTACTGCCTATGAAGTTCTTTTAATTTCATGGTCATAAAAGCTCTTCTTCATGATTAGATTTGAGTACAAATGGTGATTATCTGCAAGAGTGTGATTCCCAAGCAAAGCAGCACTTGACACTCACTTTTGGCTCATTATCAAAAAATCAAAAAGCACAAGGCATAAACTAAACATTTTGGAAAGTATTTTAGTAGGGCTAAGGTCAAAAATGTTTCTAGAGATTGTTGCTTGGAATAGTTATGAAAAGAGATTAGAGAAGTAATTGATAAAAAGAAGCATGTGTGCAAGTGTAGAATAATTACTACTTTATTTTTAAACATCTAGAATTTCAGGCACCTTCTCTCCATCTTTCTCTTACCCTTGTTAGGCGCCATACGTAGAGTAATGCTTAAGGAAGCTATAGTAGTACTGGCTGGTTGTGGTCCTTGCTCCATTACTTACTGCTTGTGTGATATTGAGCAGGTTACTTAACCTTTTTCCGCTTAGCTTCTTCATCTTTAAAACAGTGAAACTAAAACCTACCTCAGGTTGTATGAGAATTAAATCAGGTAATATATGTTTGGTAGTTATCAGAGATGTTTACCAACTATTTCTGGTTCTCTCCTGTTTGGGAACATGATAAGACTGACTTTCACAGTCTCCTTGATCTCCCTGTGATTGTGTGGGGTTATTTAACTTTTGAAGTGGCATATGTTACCACTAGGTAACAGAACACGTAATTGACTGTACAGACCCAACAGAGCTATGTTTCTCTTTGCTGTAGCAACTGACAACATTTAAAATGTTTGCTGTTCTCTTGTTCTGTGTCCTTGAGTGATGATAACAATTGGGACCCCCTGAAAACTCATAATAAACTTGTAGAATAGATGAATAACAAACTTTTGGTGAGTTAAGCGCCTGAGATGTTTTCTTCTTTTTATTACCATGTAAACCTCTCCTATCATTACTGATACAGATGTTGATAGCTAGAAGTGGATGATTCCATTAAAAAACCCTAAACGTGTGGCATTGGCTTAAGACTTGTTAGTGGATAGTGAAGATACTAGAAGGATGGGGATCTCTCTTATGCAGTGCAAAACTTCTTAAAAATTGGCTCCTGCAGTAACATGGAAAGTAGACAATGTCACTAATGAAAACATAGGTTTAGGGGAAGAAATTGAAAAACAGAAAGTTACTAGCATATTTTAGTTGCTGTTGGCTATATTTGACAAGGTATTACAAGAAAGAAAGAAGCACAATTTTAAACAGAGACTAAAAAGAATAGAGAGTACAGAAATGTGAGGATTTGCCATGGTCACAGAGCAAGATAGGCAACTCTTCTTATCTTCCCTTTGTAGCAGTAAACTGACAATTCCTTTGAACAACAGAGACCAGTTATATATCATCCATTCTGCAGGAATCAAATCAAGGTATGACTAGTTCACCCATTTTTAAAACCTCTAAATCAATTAAAGCCCTCCATCAATATCCTTTTAGTTAGACAAAATGGCTGGGGAAAAGGATGATGAGAGACTCAAAGTATCTGCAATTAAGTTGAAAATACTTCATTGTGGCTTCTGGCACAAGAACTAAAGTAAGATATATGTCTCCTATTCAGTTTTTTACAAAACTGTACTGTAAAACAAATCATGAACTTGGGCTAAAAACATTATTTGTTCAAGACATAAAATAGTTCTTGGATTCCCAACTTTCTAGGCACAGAAAGAGGGTATAGAAAGTTGCTTACCCCAAGAAATAGTGTCTTCTCCAACTCTTCAGGTATGGTAATGGGGAAGGAAGACTCATATAAGAAATAGAATTTTTCCTAGATCCATATAGGAAAATAAAGGATTGAGAAGCACATCCCAGAAATAATATCAGGGTTCTAATTAAGGAAAAAATCACAACCCAAAGGTAGGAAGTCTTCGCAATATCTGCCCAGCCAGTTTTTAAAAATTTCTATGAACCAAAAACTTCTATGTCACCATTTTTATCCTTCTAAATAGTGTCACTTGACATTATCCTGTCCTTCTACAACTGTGGTAGGTGATTTTGAATGAGTTCTCAATGATCTTTGCCCTACTGGACATTTATGTCCTTATGAATTCCTCTCCCCTTGAGTGTGAGCTGGACCTGATGACTTGCTTCTAACAAATAGGAGATGGAAAAAGTGTTTGGGTATCACTTCCAACATTAGATTATAAAAGAGTGAGACTTCCATCTCACTTGTACTCTCTTATGCCCTCTCACTTGCAAGCTTTGTTGAAGTCAAATGCCATGTTTATAACTACCCATGGAGAGGTCTACATGGTAAGAAACCGAAGGAGGTCACCAGCCAACAGCTTGGAAGAAAACAAGACTCTCAGTCCAATGACCCAAAAGGAAAAAATCCTTCCAACATTCACTGAGTAAATATGGAAGTTGATCCTACCCCCAGTGAAATCTTGATAACTGCGGTCTTGGTTGAGACCTTGCAGATTTATAAGATCTTGAACCAGAAAACCTAGTTAACTCATGCCGAGATTCCTGACACAGAAACTCATAGTGAAATGATAAATGGTGTTTTAAGTTTTCGGGTGATTTGTCACACAGCAATAGATTACTATCAGATTTTGTATATTGGATGCATAAAAGGAAGATTTATAGTCTTTTAAGTCACTATGTTTTCAAATCATGACATGCTGCATCCAGACTTCATATAGAAGCAAGTGTTTATTTCTCAGAGGAGCTAAACTTTCAATGCAGTTCCATAAGAAGGGGAATGAATTAAATATCCAATAACAAGAAGAGCTCTTAACCAAATATTTCTGGTTCTTTCCCCTTCTAGTCACAGTGTTGAACACTTTCTTGGCCATCTTATGATGATGTGCATCATTCAACTAGTTCTAACTGTTAAGCTCTGAGCATTTAAACTTTTATTTTTGGCGTAGAAACATGATGACATTTGAAATAGTGGCTGCTTATTTATCTTGGGTCCCTGACATAGCGAAAAGAGTCTTAGTCTCTGTTGATCTGCAAAGGATATGTAGCATGAGTGATAGATAAATCAATCATTCTTGTGATAAGCCACTAAGATTTTGGAGATGTTTCTTAGTATGGTGCTATGTAACCTATCCTGATATATACAATACATGAAATATTAAAATTTTGCTTTACATAAAGAATAGAAACCCTAAATAAATATTACTATTCTTATCTGCATGATCACCATGGTATAAGTCTAGAACCTCTGAGATAATTTCAGAGGTGAGCTCTCAACTGAAGCAGAATTTAGATATCTATATGCAGATTGTAGAGTTACAAGACACTTAAGCCAAAGAATATTTTTCCTTTATCATTCCTATTTAGCAAAATATCAATCCATACTTGAAATTTAATAGTTTTTGAAGAAATTTCATATAAAATCCTTCTAAATGGAAGTATAAAATTGTAAAACTACTTTGGAAATAATTGGGCTATTTAGTAAAGTAAAAAATGATTATCCCAAAAGACCCAAACAATCCAGCTTCTAGATATCTGCAGTTTGTTCCTGTTTGTGAAGATAATTGGCTCCTGACAAATCTTCCATAGAGTAAATTTTCTAAATCAAAAGGCTAATAACTGGGCTCCTCTGGTGGTGCAGTGGTTAAGAATCTGCCTGCCAATACAGGGGACACAGGTTCGAGCCCTGGTCCGGAAAGATCCCACATGCCACGGAGCAACTAAGCCCATGCGCCACAACTACTGAACCTGTGTTCTAGAGCCCGTGAGCCACAACTACTGAGCCCACGTGCTACAACTACTGAGGCCCGCACGCCTAGAGCCCATGCTCCGTAACAAGAGAAGCCACTGCAATCAGAAGCCTGCTCACCACAACAAGGACTAGCCCCCACTTGCCACAACTAGAGAAAGCTCGTGCGCAGCAACAAAGACCCAATGCAGCCAAAAATAAATAAATAAATAAATAAATAAATAAATGTATTTAAAAAAAGCTAATAACCATGTTATTAAATACTTAACAAGGCATTCAGATGATACACAGTTTTGGACGTTTAACAGAAAAAAAATAAACACAGTACAAAAATCCATCAAATAATGAAAATTTTGCAGATAATCTCTAATAGAAACTAACAAAGAATAATATCATAAAATGATATAATACAACATGTACTAACTAAACAATTCCATGATCATATGATTATTCTCAATTCCTTTAGCTTCATTACAAGTGAGTGTAATCAAAATTATTTATTAAAAATTGAAAAAAATGACCTGTACTTCAGAGTTATATCATTTTATAAAACTCTTCATGAAGTCAAAATCTAATGAGACCAAAAGAAGAAAATCCTATCTTATGTTTTGTGAATTCCTTATGGTTTTCTTATTTTTTATTTTATTTTTATCTACTCATCTTTATATACATTCTTCAATTTGTGCTAGGTGTAATTTGCTTCAATTTTTCTATATTTTTTCATTTTAACATATTATCCACTTGCTTTCTAAATGTTTTTGAGGTCATAAATTTATTTCTGTTTACTGATTTTTCTGCACTCAACAAATTTTGATAGGTAGTACTTTCATTATATTTCACTTCAAGATATTTTGCATTTCTTATAGTTATTTCTTCAAATCCCATAGTCATTTTGAAGTGCATTTTTCCACAGAAATAAAAATGTTTACATGTATTCCATATTTATAGTAAATATAATTTAAAATATGTTTTTATGGCTAGTGGTTTATTTAATTGCATTGTAGTCAGAGAACTCATATGTATGATGAAATTATTTGAAATGTATTGACTTTTAACCTAGATTTTAAAGAATTCATTTATACTTGAACATTATATATAGTCTCTATGTGTTGGTAAGGTATGCATATATTTATATATGTATACATGAATACATAGACATAGACCCACACACACACGTCATAGTTTTGCTGGTATTTGCTGCATGATATATCCACTTCTGATAGAAATATATTAAAACTTCTCATTACATGGTATTTTTTATTTAATTTTTGATTCTTTCACTTCATGTATTTTGAGGCTTTTTTGGAAGACTCTTATAAAATATGTATTTATAAATACTATTTCTGGATTTCTCCTTTTATTGCTATGTACCCTTTTTACCCACATTTATGCTGATTATGTGATATATGATATTTTTATTAAATTATCTTAGTGAGTGTTTGCCTGGCATATTTTAAACCCTTTTATATAAATAATTTAGTGTCATTTATTAAGTCTACCCATTTCGATAGTATATATGAATATATAAGTAGATTCATGTAGCAATATTTATAACCTCTGTCTTTAAATAGATTATTTCTTTCTGTTTATGTTGATTGTATGTGTGGCAGTCATGGCAGTTGCTAGGCAGACTTACTGGAAGAGAAGTTGCTGTGTGGAGCACAGTTACTGATAGCTCCCAAGGGCTGCACCATAGGATTCACTGCAACGTCACCTTTCCCCTGGACTCTTGCCAGCCAGTGACTGCACATGGCAGTGTGTATTATAGCTGGGCCATCCCCCAGCAACACAGGACTCCTCCAATGGACAAATTTTGCTTGGGGTGTCACCAAGGGCCTGACCAAGACTTTCTCAGAAGTATGCTTCAGTCTTTCTCTCTTCCAACCCAATCCTTCATTCTCTTTCTCCTTTTCAATGGGTTAGTCTTCAGATTGTGAAAACCTCCTGATCCTTCACGGGCATTTCATAAGTAAGTCTCTTTTGTGTCTAATCTTATGTAGGCATCAGCTTTTTAGCAGACTCCATCTGACACAAGCTACTGATGTATGAGGGCTTATTTTTTACTACCATGCTTGTGCTTTTTAAACCTCCTATTTGTTTGCCTATTCATTTCCTCCTTTCCAACTTCTGGTTGGATTTATAAACTTTTCTGTGTTACAAATTTAGTTTCTCCCTGAATTTGAAAGATATGACAAAGACTGCTAGTTTTCCCCTAATATCTGTTCTTCTACAGTATTATAAACCCAAATTTTTATCTGGACGCATATTTGCCCACCAAAACAAACAACAGCAACATTTTCTAGCTCCCTTTAAACTAGAAGTTACCGTGTGACTATGTTGACTAAAAGGATGTAACCTGAGTGCTAATTGGAATTATCCTCAACATGACCCAAGAAGACAATAGAATGAACAAACTGAAAAAAGACAATAATCTTAAATTACAAGGATGCTGTCCAAGATAAATATGAATTAAAATGACAATAAAATCACAGAATCTAAATAAAGATCCTCAAAAAAATGCAGAGCAGGAAAAGCAAGACATATTTTGTCAAATGTGATGTAGACAGTGTCGGGGAGGAGGAACTTTCCCCCCTACCTCTCTTGAGTTCTTGTGGCTGGACTACTAATAAAACTGACACAAGACAGATTAACAGGAGAAGAAGAAACACATTTTAATTTGTGTGCATGAAGGTCTCACAGCAGTAGGACCAAAAAGTGGGCAAAGCAGGAAACTTTTATACTTTTTTGACAAAAAAAACAATAAATTTGTGAGGAATTGAGGGTATAAAGAAACTTAGGCTTTGCATGCTTAATTAGTGAAAATCTAAACAGAGTTTAGGCTTGGGATAATAATTTAAAGACCTAACCAGATTTGTTTATACAGGCTTCTCAGCCTGAATTCCTATCTCTGGCGATAAGTGTGTCCTTCTACCTCCAGATGCAGGGAAGGTACCTTTCATATGGGAGATTTATTTCCTGCTTTTAGGGAGACAGAGAGGATCAAAGTGTTCCACTTGCATTGGCCATTTCTTAAGTAACTTTCATTCAAAATAATCAATACACCATGGAGGTATATTTTGGGGTGGCCTGCTTTGGGCCCCAGTGACAACAAACAAGAATTGAGGGACCCAAAATTCAGAAAAATGGTAGATAGAAAGCATGAGGATGATAGCTGTAAAAAAGGAGAATAAAAAATGGCAATCTCACCTAAGAAGAACAGATATGCACTTAAATATAGAGCCACAACAACTCAGAAAAAAAAAAATGATGCTAAGTTTTCTAGAAAAATATTTTGAACTTAAATACCAATACTCAGATAGGGTTTTCTTGCTCTAAACTCATTTAATAATACAATATACCTATGGATTTCCTATAAATATTTTTGAATTAAAAAAACAAATGAAACTATCTTCAAGATAAACATCAACATGACATAAATTTCTGTGTAATTCTAGATGTTAGAAGATGATGAAGCAGCTACTGCGTAATTGTAAAGGAAAAAAAAAGTTTGATTCAAGGATTTTATATTTATCCAGATTGTATTTCATGTGCAAAGGCCACTTCAAGAACAAAAAATATGATACAGCTCACTTCTATGTAACCTTGTTAGAAAAAGTATGTAATGATGCAACTGAGAATATCAAGAAAAGAAAACTAAAGTTACAGTAAGTGAACACATGGCTAGAAATTATAGGCAATTAATTTCAAGCATGTGTTTACATCTCATGCAAGTTGCCTAATATACCAAAGGGATGTTACAAAGGATCCTTGTTAATTTTCACAGAACATACTTTGAAAAATACTTTGGAAATCTTAAAGATAACCAGTAATCATATTGATATAATGGTCTATTAATCTATTCAATCAATACTAATGCATATTTATCATGTTTTTATTAAATGCCAAATAATTTCCAGTTGCTAAAAAGACCAACATAACTAATAACCATTCTACCACTCAAGGACATCACAGTTCAGTGAGGAAAATCAACATAAGCAATTAATTATAAAGCAGGATATAAATAAGTACGAGGGAACACTGGCAGAGTGTAGAGCCCTGTATGAGGATGTTTGGGGGAACTGAGATTGAAGTAAATGGAATTGGAAAAACGTTTAAAAAATAAACATTAGTCAAGCCAATGTCAGTAGGGAGCAGAGTGAGGGGGTCTTTCTTTTCTAGGTAAAATGTACCAAAAAAATAGAGAGAGAGAGGCAAGAAAGAGCATGGTAGAGAAAACAAAATCAGATTGTTGATTCTAAATAGTAAAGGGCAGAGTGACTAGAGATTAAAATGGAGGAGCTAATCAGTAGAAGGTCTTGCATTCTTGAGCCTCATCATGTCCATTTTCACAACAATATGTAGATCTAATGGAATAAGACAGTTCACAAATTAAAACATGTTGGCAAAAGAAACAGTAAGCATAATAGAAGATGACAGAAGTAAGGCTGAAAACATTAATTTAGGAAAAACCACTCAAATGCACTAAAATGTCAAAATGGGTTAACAAATAAAATCTAACTTCATGCTTTATATGAGGTATACCTAAAACAGAGTATCGTAGAACTTTAAATAATGAATGAATGAACAAGAAAATATCTATCAAGCATATGGTCACATAAGTAAGAGTGGCAGCATTATTTTTAGATATAATTGATAATAAGTATAAATAGAATAAGGAGTCAAAATAAGACATGAGAAAATACAAAATATATAAAAGCAACTTGAGAAAGAAAATAGTAGATGAAAATTAAAAGCAGAAATAAAGTATAGATAGAAAACAACAGATAACTCGAAAAACTACTTAGTATTACCCGTGCACTGTAATTATTTTCCTTTAACTATAATCATGAAAAAAAGAAGAAAAACACAACTTACTTAGAGGTGAAGAATAAACACAAACACATATATCCATTTAGGAGCGTTATTTATAATTCTATACTAAGGAATTTGAAAATCAAAAGAATTGATTGAATGAATAGAAATGTATGTCATGAATCTTCAACTTCCAAATTTATATCTCAAGCACAGACCTAACTTCATGAACTACAGTCTCAATTGCCCACTAAGTGATTACATTTGCATTCAGAGGCAACTGAGATCCAATTTGTTCAAGATAAATGTACCGCTTTCTACCTACAAATCCCCCTCCCACTTCCCTTCCCACCCTGCACAGCACACTCATCAAAAAACTGTCCCTCATTGTTTTACTTACTGCAGAGAATATCGTTGACAGCTGTCTGGTACACCTGGTTTTAAAAGCAGGGATTGTGTCTATTTCATCCTTTTATCAACAATGACTGGCATAACTGACCAGTGTATTCTAAAAGAAATCATTAATTTTATGCTCAAAAATGATTAACTGTTGAAAGGAATTTAAATTGGTAAAAATCTTTTCTGAAAGGCAAACTGGAAGTAATATACGTTGTAAAATTGTCTATATCTTTTCATCTGTATTTTTACCTCTAATAGTGCATTTAAACACAGAGCTAAGAGAAACATATATATGGAAAGATATAACTTTGATATTTCACTAACAAAACTATGTATACAACCTAAATATACCACCATATGATAATAGAAGTAAATTAAATATAGTACATCTTTATATGAAATCTTATGTTGCTAACGGAAATCATGTATGAAGACATGGTAAAAAAGCTCAACATGTATTGCCAAGTTAAAAAAAAAGCTTATGTATAGTACTATTCTAATTTTTAAAGGTATTTGTTTGTATACAGAAACTATTTTTATTAATGTAATCAACAAATTCTGAGTTCCTACAATATGCCAGACACTCCATTAAGTGCTAGAGACACTTGGATGTGTAAGACCCAGGTGCCACCCTTGCAAACAAGATATCACAGCATAGCTTTGCAATTATTTGTTAAGGAAACAAGCAATATTTATATTTCAGTCCATTTTTATGCTTGCATGCTTGAAACCTCAATTCATACTACTCAGCATCTGGGGAAGGAGACAGAAAGGCTCAGTGTTTTCAGTGAATACGGATGCGCTGACTTCGCCTATGCTCATTATCCATTTGAATCGGACTGGCTGAGATTGAATCCAGGCTCACAACCTCCTAGCTCTGTGACTTCCACAAGTTCCTTACCCTCTCCAGGCTTCTTTCCTTCTCGGAAAAGAGAGGGCTAAATGAATCAATGTTAACTGAATCATACGATTTTAAATAAAATAATATGAGTATTCAGCATATTGCCTACTATGTCATGCGTTCTCCAATATTGTTATTCTGAAAAGTTATTATTAATTCCTAGAAGAAGTGGGGAGAAAAGAACGGAAGGTGAATAAAGAGGGTCAAGCACATCAGTGTGGGAACTCTTCAGGACTAGCTTTGACAGAATATGGAATGTTAGGTTCTACTAAGTTCGGGGACAGAGGATGTTATTAGTGAAGATTCCTTCCAGCAGATGGTATTCGACTTTGGCCTTAAAGGCAGGATTTTGCTACATGAAAAAGTAGAAAAAGGACATTTTCATGCACAGGTATCATGTTGTGGATATAGCTATAACTGGGTCATATGCCATTTGGGGAAATGTTTTATTTAAAAAGACAGTTTTATGACATCCTTTTGGTTTAAAAAAGACAGTCTGTGATATTGTTAGTGGAGATGTTGGCTTTTCCTTTTCCTTCTTTTTAAAGTTTCTTTTCTCCTTCTTGTCTTCCCTTTCCCTTCCTTTCTTCCTTTGACCAAACTTGCCTTTATTAACCTTAACCTGGGCCTGAATAGCTGAAGATATTAATGATTTTCTAGAACCCAGAATTGGCAGTGAGAATTCCCAGCTGGAACTTGGGAAAAGGACTGGGGCAACTTGTAAATTCTTTATGGCGTGAAACCAGGCTTCTAAACCTACAGCAAATACAGGTTGCTGAAGTTAAGAATAAGAATACCGGTAGTGGTCCCAGGAAAATCTCCTACTGGGAAGTCTTACCCCACCTTTAATATCTCCTTTGATGATAAGACTGTTTTCAAATTAGCTGAAGCCTGGATGCTTTAAGTTAAGAACACATTGAGTCACCTGGTTTATAGTGCAGCAGTGTAAATTTAGGCTCAAAAGCTCTTTTGGAAACAGACTGTATGACCAGCTTTAAGCAATGTAACTTAAAAGGTTTCATAGATAATTTCTGCTTGGGTCTCACAACCCTCGAATGCCTGGTAACTCCAGACTAAGAGTCATGACAAAGCTTTGATAGCTTCTTAAAAAGAAAGGGCTCTCTTTCTCTCTGTTCATTCTAAGAGAGGTGGGCATTGTGCCAAAACAAAAGCAGTTGCAGAATTGCCATTTGTCCCTCCATCAGATGAGGCAGGCTCTTTTCTTAGAGCATTTTAAACTTCCATCCCATGCCATTTGCCCCACTTTCCTCCTCTTCTCAATCTGGTGCTATACCTTCTGAAATGGATGAAATGAACCTGGAATCCTTTGCTTCTCTGGGATGGGAAAGCAGTAGACAGCCTCTCACATAGTATCCAATGACACTTTCTTCTGGGCATCACACCTTTACATAATTCCCTCACCTTGACTGTGAGTTGGACTTATTGACTGCCTTCTACCAAATAAAATGCAAGAGTTATGGGATGCTGTTTCTGTGGTTAAGATATAAAAAGATCATGGCTTCATCCATATGGACATCTAGCCAAGCCCAAGAAGTATAAGACGTAGAAGAGGTAAGATCCCATCATGGAAGGTAGGAAAAAGAAAATCTCTTTAGAAGGAAGAGGAGATACAGGTGCAGCACCGTTACTGCATGGCTAGGTTTAATTCTGAACATCTGAATGTGGAAGATGACGAACAAATAAATGTATTTTAGTTTACATTTTGTATGCTTGCCTGCCCTCTAAAGTTTCTTGCCATTAAAAAGTCAATATATTAAGACTTTTGTAAGGATCAAGTTAAGTAATGTGTGAGGATGGACATAACATACCAAGATCGATATGGAAATTCATCTGCAAATCAATAATGAACAAGGCATTGTGCTAGGTAATGTTTATTGGATTATTTCCAATCTGCTTGCTTCAATTTCCATATAAGACAGTTTCAAATACCCCTTCCAGCTTTGCCTATCATCATAATGTCTTGGTTAGTAAAGTTGAATTTAATTTCATTTGCCTCTGTGTTAGAAGTGCAACTTTACCTTTATTCCTGTTTGGGACTCTTTAGTAATATGTAATGCCTGTAGCTCAAACCTCACAGCTATGTAAAAGTCTGGGAATCTTTAATTTTGTTCTAGACCTTGATGTTACACTAATGCCAGGGCTGTATGCCAGCCAAGTGTGACAATTATTTCTGTTTAATTTTCTAATTTCAGTCAAGACTGCTTAGCTCGCCGATGAAGCCCACCCATCAGTGTCAGAAGCCCAGGCAGTTACTTATGAGCAGTAATAGCTTGAAATAGTTGCCCTAATACCCTGGGGAAAGTAGAAGCCTCTGTGGGCTCTTCAATAATTAATACAGATTTATTTATAAATTTATTAAAGCAAAACACACAGGGCCTAGAAGAGTGCCTGGCACATTGTGGGTACTATAATGTTTGTTGACAGTATCTAGAAATAAATAACTTAAAGTTAGAGCATCTACGTACATTATTTTCCAAACTAGGCTACTTTTGATAGTCGAGGAGAGAGCTATCAGTAACACTGGCATAAACAGAGTCTGTTTCAGGTTAAACAGGATATAAATTAATGCTAATGAATATATGTATGCTTTTTGAGATCCATGCCTTTTGGTTATCAGACAATTATACTTCATAGAACTCAAATAATCAAATAACATGGAATATTTCTTTTAGAACTAGCGGTTACTTTGAGAACTCAAAAACTGACGTGTAATATTTTCACGTCAGGTTTTCAAAGGCAGCCCTAGTTGATTCATCTAGAGTAACATGATGATCATTGTTACTGAGATGAGCATCACTGAAAATGTGTAAAATACAACTTAAAAAACAATTTACAAAATGCTGGACTTCAAATCTTTGGACAATGCATGTTCATGGGAGGAGTTAAACATAAAATTTACAGTCAACAAAAATTTTGAACATTTCCATGATTAGTTAAATCAATTTGATTATAGGTTTCCAGGGACTTTGTAATCAAATTATTCAGAAAAACAATTGTTCCAGATGAAAAGAAATTTTAATCTTCCAATACAGATGTTTCTTTTGGGGTGTTTATTGGTCAATACATTTTGTCCTAGGAAAAGTAATACATGGTAGTGTTAATCCTTTTTTCTTTTTAAATTATTGTTCTTGTTAAACAATTTATACATTTGATGGATAAATTTGCAAGTGAAATTTAGAGGATTGAGCTGGTTTGGGATTGAGTGATTTGAGAAATGGACAGTTATTTCATGACCATTTTGGTAAACTGCAGCTTGGATATTACCTAGCTAAGGAGCAGTCCATGACTCTACTTCCTAGAGGGAACATATGGCAGCCTCATCCTTTAAATGTGGAAGTTTTACAACTAAAATATTACCAATGTTATTGAAATAGGCATTTGAAATTTCATTACCTGCCACTTCATGGTTTTACAGTTTCAAGTGGTTTCCATATTTTGATTATGAAAGGCAGCACAAGTAGAATTATCAGCAACATTAAAAGCTTATTTTGTATAATCAACTGTGATTACAGTTTGATGACACTTTTCTCTCATAGCTAATATCATTTTTTTTCAAAATCTTAATTCTATCTCAATTCAACTGAAGTTTCCATTGTTTCCCACCTTACTCTTGCTCTTTAAATTTTTTCTTTTTATGCAAAGGTACTTTAGAAAACTCTACAGAGCAACTTATTCTACTCATACCATTTTAATTATGCATTTCTTCTGTTTTATAATAAGCAGACTGTGCTGTTCACTCTTACTACATTAAAAGTATATCCACAGTAATATATCTCCTTACTGGAGTTAACTTGTATTGCACAGAAAGATTCAAAACTCTGAGTCATTTGCATGCCTTGAAATTTTTTTCTGAATTAATTATGACTCAGTTGAATGACTAATATTGAAGATATACTGATAATTTTAAAGTGCTCTATTCATTTTAAACTCAACAACAAAAATCCACAGTGTAACCCATATAGTTAACACTTATTTAGCACTTATTCTGAATTAAACACTATTGTCAGCACTTTATGTATAAATTCAGAGGTTGGCATATCTCATGAGCCAAGTCAAGCCCCACTGCTTGCTTCTGTAAATAAAATTTTATTGGCTCACAGCTACATCCATTAATTTTCATATTGCCTATTGCTGCTCTCACAGGACAGTGACAGAGTTGACTGGTAGTTGTCGTAGAGACCTTATTGCCCATGAAGCCTAAAATATCTCCTATATGGTCCTTTACAGAAAATATTTGCCAATCCCTGTATTAAAACTTTTGATCTCCTCGACAACCTTGTAAATTATCACTCTCATCTTAATCTCTAAAGATAAAGAAAATGGAACAACCAGAGGTTAAGTGACTTCCCAAGGTCATATACTGCTAGTAAATGGGAGAGCAAGGATTAAACCCAGGCAACTATCTCCACAGTCCCCATGCTCAACTGTGCTAAAGTGTATTCAAATGGAGAATTATGTTTGCTGCCTATGAAGAAGCAATTATTCGAACATAATTCTATTAACAAAACTTGATTGAGCACTAATAGTTTTTCCTCAAATCATAAGATACTTTGCAGTTGTGGACTAATGAAAATTTTAAGACTATGTAACTGTCCACTTTCTGTTATTTATGTGGATTTCAGACAGTGAAATTCATGACATTTGTCATATAAAGCAGAACTTTCATACTAGTCTCTGTAAATTCTACTAGAGAGTTAGAAGAATTTGATATGAATGATATCTATGATATGATATATATGAAGTTTAGTTGGCCAAAGACAAATAACAATGGATAAGAGGATTATAAAGGATTCTGTGTCCTCAAACATGTTCTTGCCTCTACAGTAGTTATAGGAAGCATTTAGAAAATGACACTAAGTAGAGACAATAATAGATAATCCTGTCATCAAGACCGGAATTTTAGATAATGACTATAGCTTTTAGGAGGAGGGCTTATCACTATTGAAACCATTCATCCATCCCCAATTCCTTTGGAAAATTAAAATTTTGCACTAATCAGAGCAGGTTTTCTGCAGCTGCCAGCACATGATGGACTTCTCAATAACAGGCGGGACGAATGTTCTTTTTCACACTTGGAACGGAGTTCCCATGGCAACACTCCTTCTATGCATTCAAATAAATCTTCTCTTTTCCCTTCAACAATCTTTCCTTTTTCTTTTTCCTACCTAAACTTTTTCATTAAAAATAAGTGCCGGGCTTCCCTGGTGGTGCAGTGGTTGAGAGTCCACCTGTCAATGCAGGGGACACAGGTTCGTGTCCCGGTCCAGGAAGATCCCACATCCCGTGGAATGGCTAGGACCGTGAGCCATGGCCACTGAGCCTGCGCATCCGGAGCCTGTGCTCCACAACGGGTAAGGCCACAACAGTGAGAGGCCCGCGTACCGCCAAAAAAAAAAAGTACCTTGATCTTTAAGAGGCTAAAACTTTCCAGTGAGCCCTAGTTCTCCATTTTCCCAGGAAGATGTTTAGAAGGAAAACACACACACTGGATGTTGACTTTCTTCCTTATTATAGCACATGAAGACTAGTCAGAACTAGCTTTGGACAGGGAAGATGATTGTAAGTGCTCAGACTTAGTTCTGAATTAAAGACCTGAGTCAGAAGCTAGGGCATGTGATTTTTGCAAACGTGCAACAATAGGCCAGGAATTCTTGTTCTAATGCCCAAAGATAAAATAGTATATTATAGGGATTGTGCTGAGAGCAGACTCTGTTGTGCATATTGGAAGCCTTCTTGATTTATCATCAGGTGATCTGTATACTGATAAAGCACAGACTCTGGTCTTAGTAGCTGGCATTTGATAAAAGCATAAACTATTTCTGATAAATAACTCCGTAGGAGAAACACGGGCTTGGGAAAATTTGCCAGGAGAGTTTTACTGCAAAGTAACTAACCAAGAGCAAAAATAGAATAAGTAAAGACAGAAAGATACAGAAAGGGAGAAAGGGAGTTAGCTGATGTGCACAGAAATTGATCCTTACAGATACACTCAACCAGAATGAAATATTCCATGCAGGATAAAATGCTGCAGTACGATGCTATTTGATATGTGGGCTATGGGGTGGTGCTGGTTTGCCAGCTGTTTGTCACTGGTCCTCAACAGGATAAGTTCAGTCCATATTTGTTACCAGTGCACACACTTTCCATGAATGTGTTGATTTTCTTCAAAAAGTCATTTTATTCTCCATCATTTTTATTATGATTATATTTATTTATGGTGTAAGTATTGAATCGAATAATAAAAAATGGGGCTTCTACTTTGCATGATTTTGGTTTAATTTTCTTTTTCTAAGAATTCATGAGTGTTTTATTTTATAAAAGTGTTATTGCAGGGCTTCCCTGGTGGCACAGTGGTTGAGAATCCACCTGCCGATGCAGGGGACACGGGATCGTGCCCCGGTCCAGGAAGATCTCACCTGCCGTGGAGCGGCTGGGCCCGTGAGCCATGGCCCCTGAGCCTGCGTGTCCAGAGCCTGTGCTCCACAACGGGAGAGGCCACAACAGTGAGAGGCCCGCGTACCGCAAAAAAAAAAAGTATTGTTGCAGTAATACCGTCATAATAGTATTGTGATTTTTTTAAAGTGGAGTAGGAAGTATTATATAGTTGACATTAAATCATAGTGGGTGACTGAGGTTCTCTGTCTCTGTGTGCTTGAATAGTCTCATTTTTTTCTGAAAAAACATTTTTTTGCATGCATTGTTTCACATCATCATCATAACACATCTATGAAATAGATCTTATTTTGTCCATTTTATAGATAAAGCAACTGACGCTTAAGACGATTGCAGATTACAGTCCCTTGTCTGTCTTGGCCAGGATACTGTTGGAAGTAGAACCTAACTTGGATGATTTAAGACATCATAACGAAGGGACTCCTTACAGAGGGGTGAGCAGAATCAAGAAGAGATATTGAAGTATCCAGAAATTGGCAAAAGCAGGAAGTCATCATCACACTTAGGTCTGAATGAGCATGAGCAGAAAATTGTTACTGGAGTGACAGCAGGAGAAAGGCTGTCCTATAGGCACTGGCTCCTCAGCTGGAGAACCACAGCCACTGCCAACCTGCAGACTAATAAATACCTGACCTCTCTCTCCGGAGAGAACTGGAGACGTGACAGAGGGGCCATCCAATAAGAGTGATGGTGAGAGAAGGACACAGCCACTGTCAGAAGCCACCCATTGGAGCAGAGAGGAAGCAGGGAAGAAATGTCCCCAAACATTTCCTCTTCCATTTACACATCTCTTGCCTGGAGACGCAGGTGCCTTGAACTATTCATAAAGCTTATGTCTCAGGTCACTTTCGGGCATGAGTCCCTTCCATGACTTTGGGAGGGAACCTACAAATATATTTAGAAGTCACACTTTCTGTAAAATTTGAAAAAGTAATTTTTTTTGATCACTACTCATTAAGAATTCTTTTTCCTCTCTAATTTCCCTTACCCTCTTGGTGGGTGTGTTGAAGTCACTGGCATTTTGGGAACCTTGTTAAGTGGAAATTGAGTTAGTGATAGTTTCAGGGGTTTTTTCATGGAATATATTTTTATGGCTCATAGTCCCTTTTTGGTATAGTTAAGTCATTTCTAGTCTTGCAACTGTAGGAATGGCTTCCAGATATCCTCCTACTACCTCTGTGTCAATTCATCGGTTTTCAAAACAAGGAGACAGTATTATATAGAAATATGTCTAAGACACCTGGGACAGGAAGTATGTAGGTAAAGAAGGAACAGCAGGTTTAAAAGGAACAACAAAGTTAAAATATTGAAATCTGCCTTTGGAAAAATATTCCAAATCTTATACTTAATACATGAAAAGAAACCTGATATTTTTTTTCCGTATTTGACAGCAATTCTAAATATTTACATGATATTTGTGAAAAGAATCTGTAAGGTTAAAAGAAACTTTTTTAAACTTTATATGTAGTAAAAAATACAAAATCAAATTTTGTTCAACTGTACAAGAACAAATGCAGAATTATCTTTCTATTCTCTCTACAGAGAATGTTACTATTAAAATCTCTGTCATATGAAAAGCATGCAGGAAAAATAATGTAAGGGAAAACCACTGAAGAGATAGTTAATACAAAAATAGGCTCTTTTTTTTCCTGGATTTTATGATATTTGTGGTATTGGAACATTTCTTTAAGAATGTGCCCTATGCATTCTTAAAATGTATAATTTGTTGTGATTCCTTTCCTCAATCTAAATAAGTATTCACTTTCCTACCTAATTTTGTATACTTTTTCACATGCAGGTACTCAGAGTTTCAGTCCCCAGAGGGCATGATCTGCCCCAGCTTCTGAAGGTCCCTACCATTGACTGAACTCAAACAGAAACCAGCCTCCTAGGTGAGTCTGTCTGAAGGAATCAAGGGGAGGTACATGGAAATCAAGGGTGAGAAGAGGACACAGAAAGACAAGCCCATCATCCAAGTTCATATAACTACAAAGAGTAGGGTCAGGAGTCAAACCCCAAATCTCTGATTCTAAAGCACATGCTCTTTTTTTTATATCTGTCCAAGCTTTGGTACTACATACAAAAGGATTGGTAGCGGGAGGTGTGTTCTGATTTAGCTTGTCTTCTGTATTCAGTTTAGCTACAGTCTCAAAGTGGGTAACATAAGATCATTAACCCTAGAGTTTATGAAAAGTAGTAAGATTTGAAGAATTATTAAGAAAAAGTTATTTGAGTTCTTTTAAAATTTCAAAACAATTATTTTTTATTCATTATGTAATCCACATGGCTAACAGCCTGCTTCTGAAATAACTGGTTAATTGTAAACAAGTCCCCACATTTAAGGATATAACTTATTAATAAGAGGAGATACTTATTCTTAAAGACATTCTGTGGCAGAGCTTGGGTTAAAAAACAAGTTTAAGAAACTTTAAGAAAAAGGCCAAACAAAAAGGGAATATATTACCAATTAAGATTTATTTTTCTTCTTTTCTTTCAAAGCAAGCTCAAAATTATGACACTGATTCTGAGGCAAGCTGCTTGTGATTTAAACATCTTAAATTCAGGTACCATGAAATCTTGTCCCTCAGCCATATATTCTGAAACATGTAAAATATTCCTGTCATATCATAACTGAAAAAATATGTGTATTTTACTTATGCATTTCTGTGACTCTTGTTTCCTTATTTGTGATGTCTCCCTGGAGATAATGATCTTTAGGCATTGTTTTAGAAAAAGAAACAAAAAACAACAGGGTGAGGAGAATCAAGAAGAGCTGTCAATCTTTCAACCAAAAGGAACATCTGCTAATAGCTAACATGCCTGAACCAGCTGGATTATGCCTATGATAAGGTTCATTACTTTCTGAGGGGTGAGAGCTGCCACTTCACCTGAACAGACTTGCTACATTATCAACCCAAGATGTATAAATTGCATTTAAAGTTAGAATAGCAACCAAGGCAAAATGATTACAGTATCTAACATAGTATAATTAGGGACTACCATGGTTTTGAAGGTCATTTGGAAATTAAAATAAAAGGAATTAGGCTATTATTGCCCATCTGGATCATCTCCAGAAGATCGAATACTCTTTCACCTTTCAAGGACCCTCCACCTGACCCATATTCCCACAAGCAAAAGGAAGGCATCACTGATCATTAGCACATCTGGCAAAGACATCTACTGCTCATATCCATTTTCCTCTTCTTTTCCTAGTAATAGAAGTCTTACATTTTAGCTAAACATGACTGCGCTAGATTAACACCCTTGTGTCTAGACTATTTTGAGCCCTAGATGTGCCCATATAAATATGTTCTCACAAATGAGATGTGAGTGGAGCTAATTTATGCACCCTCTTCATTCTGCCCAGTTTGGGGGTTTTACTTGCCTTCTTGAAGCTTCTCTGTTATGATCTTGGTAGTGAGCCACCTTAGACCATGTAGACAGGGCAATATTTTAAGAATGGCAGAAAATAGAATGCACTTGGGACCCCATTATATCAGTCCTGGATTGCATAAACTCAAGCTACTAGATAAGAAAGAAAGAAACTTTTTTTTGTTGTAAATCTTCCTATCATTTGTTATCTTTGATGTAGCAGCAGAATCTACATTCTACTTTAAATAAAGCTTTTATGATTCTGATTAAACACTTTTCTAAAATATATATTTCCCCATCACTTAGAAAGGAACTTCCCTTGAAATCCCCATTCCTGCTTAACCAATGATTCCAACCTTCTTATAATTAGAACAAGGGATCTCTACTATGTATGACTCCTGGATGTCCCTCTAATTATAATATTAAAGTAAAATAAATTAGTTAACATATATGGATTGCTCACTACATGTTAGGTACTATGCTAGGTAGTTCAAATATATAAACACATTCAGTCCACACAACAACCATGTGGTAGAAAAGCTGTAATTACCCTCATTACAAATCCTTTGACCAAGATCACATAGCTGTTAAACATCTGAACTAACATTCAGGCAGTTGAAGTGTGGAGATTTTGCATGTAGCCATAATACTGCCTCTGATTCTTTTCTTAAAATTCTGCTGACTCAGACTTTTTCTAAAGTGTATTTTTTCTTGGGATTTAAATTTATTAGTAAACTAAATCAGGCTGAATATATATGCAGCATGGATACTTATTGAATAAATTATATGTGCAAGGCATGATGTTTAGCACATGATAAGGACTCAATATGTACTATTTCAGTAAAGACTGGAGTGCTGGAGCCAGATCTTATGAGCTCTCCAAGAGCCAACCTTCCCAACTCTACGTTCCGTTGAAGCCAGGGTGGTCACTCCAAATGTGACGTGATGGGAATATCTATACCTCAGAAGTTGGCAAACCCCATAAATCAGTGTTTTTGTTTCCTTTGGAGAACCCAATATTAGTGTACCACTTATTAAGAAAGTAGAGAAAAATTGCATAAAGTTTTATACTCAAAAAGATCATTTTCTGGCTGGGGATACAAGCTCTAAGTATAATCTTAAAACAGGATAATATAGGAATATTACTAAAAATTCTGGGTACAAAATTGAGGAAGAAACTTAGTTGAAATATGACAGAAGTCAGAAAACCAAGTGAGACATGGCATTTGTGCTAGACTCTAGTTCAAATTTGAATGAGGAGTTGGTATTAAACTTTCTGTGTGTTTGTGATAAAAAGGCTGAATATAAGGGAAAGCTCTAATTCTGTTTGTTTTTATTCATATATTAAGGTATGTGATGAACTTAAATTTACACTTAGGAGAATAAGATGGTTATCTATGCTACATGCATATTGAGTTTCTGCCCATAAATATCTTCATCACTTCCTGTTAGTTCTAACTTTAAAGATTAATTTCCTAGAGTACTGAATATTTCTCTTATTAAAATGCAAATGTATCTGGAAGTCATTTTCCTGTAACATCTTATCAGTTATTAGTTTTGAAGCTCTGACTGATTGGTAGTCCACATAACTGGCCCCTTTGACCCTGAGCTGTAAATTCAAGATAATCAGCACTTTGGAAATAATCATGCCCTTGGTTTAGTATGGAAAGGAAAATTTCAATCAATACTTCAAGTGTCTTACCATATAGTTAACCTCATAAATTATTCCTTCTTTTGACTCATTTGTAATTACTAATACCAAGTACTTAAGCAGATCTAGTGACATTTGTCTCTGTCATTGTTGTACAGCAGTTTATACATTCAATGATGAATTATACTCTGTCACAACAGTATGTATTCTAGACATCATATATTTTATGTTTACCTAATTAAAAAGTTGGTTTTCAGTGATGGCACTCAGTCCTGATATTTCTGAATTCTTACCTGAAATATATGCCCAATAAATTTTTATCCTGTCTTGCTTTGGTCAGTCCTATTCTAAGATTGCCATGTTTCCTTAGTTCCTCAGTTTCTCAGGGCTAGAATTCTCCACTGATCTCTAGCCTTATGACTAAGACCCTGTTTCTCAGACCTTTTGAAAGTTGACTGCTAGTTTGCTGACCTGACCCTCTATACATGGCCTACTCCCGGATTTGCAGTCCATAGATTTGTTAATCCATTGTCCTTCAACTCATGGGACATACCTCTTCTTTGCTGGACTTTCCAGAGGGTAATCATCCACTCAGTGACCACCTGTCAGCTGTTATCAAACTACTTAGGCCCATCCACCACCATATCTTGAATTCCTCCCATAACCTACATCAATCCTATGCCTTATGATCTGTACCTAAGTAGAAATAAACTGATGTATGAGTTTCAAGCCTTTCTATTCTATCTTTTCCCATGGCCTACTCAGACCTAAAATTAAAAATATTTTTTAAAAAAAGTGAGATGGATCAAAGATGCCAAAGGGAATAAACAGGGCAAGTGAATCAGATGGTGTTAGAGACATCAGAATGTGGGAAGGGATGACAAATCTAGAAAGAAGAGACCTATTGTTTACTACTTTACAATTTTGCCATACAGAGCTACTTTGGAATAATCTATGGTATATCACTTTCTATATATCGAATAACTTCCTCTGACTAGTATGACTGAAGGATGAACTATTAAACAAATGTGGGCAAGTGCTTCTTTACAATGGAGCTGTGCAAGTGTGAAATTGGCCACCTTGTTTGCATACATTTCACAGCTATATACAGCCTCATGATTATTGAACCTACATGGTCCAAGGGATTCCTGACTTGAAGCTTTGGGTCCAGTGGGTAACATAAATGCATTTGAGAAAAGCCACTTACAATATTTTGTATTTCAGGTAAATTATTACAAAACCAAATTCCATCATTTTTTAGAAAAATGAGACTAAAATAAATGAATATGTGCTCTAAGTGTGTATTTGGTACAACAGATTAGCCATCAAAATGGGTTGAGTGCCTATGAAATAATTTTTAGACTCAGACAAAAAGTAAATTTCACAAAAATGGCATACGTTACACAGTTGCATTTTTTTTTGGTGAATCTAGATTTGAAGTTCAGAATATTAGAGGGCATTTGTGCCACTAAAAGGGAATGAAGGTTGTTTTTTAAAAAAATTTATTTCAATATACTTGTCCTTTATGACATTAAATAATATTGTAAGGGCCAAGCAACATTTTATGCTTCAAATCTGGGGAAATAATAATAAGGAAGAGAAATTGTTTAATCAGTTTTGCTTTATATTTGACTGTTTCGAGTAGTTTCCCCTGCATCTACTCAATGTTATGCATCTACCAAATTTTATTCATCCACTGCCTATTGACAGATACCTAGATGGCTTTAAATCTCAACTACTGAAATGTCATAATGATGGATAGCCTCACATGAACTCCCTAGTAGACCTGGTCAGCATTGCCTCTGGTACCCATAGCCAGGAGTTGGCTTGGTGAATGATGGAATTTACATATAGTCAATTTCTTTAACTACTATGAGATTTCATTATAAAATGCCTTCAGTATATTATACTCTTGCCAGCAGTGCATGTGAATTACTATTATCCTACTTTCTCATCAATAGTTGGTATTATCAAGCTTTTTTAAAAAATTATCTTTATGTCAATCTAATGGGTGAGGAGTCCTATCTAGTTATTTTAGTTTTACTTTCTCTAATTACTAGTAAGACTAGTCATGTGCATTTCTCCTTCTAAAAATCCTGGCTTTTATATCCTCTTTCCCCTTTTATACTGGCTTTTCTGTCATTTTTGTTGTTGTTGTCTATTTTAAATATTATTCCATAATATTTTTATTTATTGAAAATATTTCTCTCCCAATCTGTCAGTCGCCTATAAGTGCTATATACTGGGAATAAATTGCTGCTATGGTTTAAATGTTTGTGTCCCCCCAAAATTCATATGTTGAAATCTTAACTCCCAAGATGATGGTGTTGGAAGGTGTGACATTTGGGAGATGCTTAGATCATGAGAGTGGAGTCCTTATGAATGAAATGAGTGCCCTTATAAAAGAGACTTGAGAGAGCTCACTAGCCCCTTCCAGTGTGAGGACACAGGGAGCAGGCCCCAGCTATGAACAAGGAAGAGAACTCTTACCAGAGGCGACCATGCTAATGCCTTGATCTTGGACTTCCCAGCCTCTAGAAATGTGAGAAATTAGTTTCTGTTTAGGAGTGGTATTTTTTTTTTATAGCAGCCCAAACAGACTAAGGATACTTGTCTTTGTGGAGCTTTGCTGATGTCTTCTGTGAAAGGGTCCTGTGACCTCCCAGGTCACAGAGAGGTAAATTTTGGTAGCAGAGAAGCAGAAGCTACTGAAAGGGCAGGAGCAGAAGAGGCAGAGAAAAAAGAGCCAGAGACAAGCTTCTTGTTACTCTACTGACAAGAAGTGTCAGTAGAGTAAGGATGGTACATGATGGGTGCATGACAGGCTCATAGGTGTTGCTGCTGAGTCACTGGAATTCCCATTTAATATGGATATCTATGAGAGATGTTACACTTGTTGGATCTGCTAAGTCTCTTCTGTTTTTTAACTTCTCTATGTTTTACAATAAATTATCATCAACAGAGGTAACCAAAACCTATGTCTCTTCTTTGTAATTTGAAGGAAGTTAAGTACAAATCTCTACATACCAGAACTTTGTCTTCACTACCACACGTCAGGATTGTTCTATATCACACGATGCACTGCTTTGCAATTAATAGAACTTTCAATAGAATTCAGGACCAAAAGAACTTGACTTTGATTGGCTCAAGAAAATGCATTATGCAATAAAACTACATTGGCATTATTCTCAAAACTTTCAATCAACTATACAATATTAGAGCCATTTAAAACAGCAGATGTTTTCCCCCTCTAGAAATTTGAATAGGATTTCTGACAACCAACACTAAGGTTCTATTCTTATATTCAAGGACTGTGACAATCATAAGAATAGTAAATATAAATTTGCCGCTATTGCTGGAGTCTGTTATGTTATAGCCTCTCTTTGAATAATTGTTTGTTAAAACATTTGACAGGCTAGAAATGATGCAATAGCATTGCAATACAAATTTTTAATCCAGAATCTTCTATCTGTGTTCAAATCTAATGAACTCTTTGGAAAGATTTGCTTTGTATCACTAGAAATCACTTTATAAGGACAGTCTTACTAGATTAAACTATCTACAGAAAGTTGTTTCAGACTTCCCAAGGTGTATTTGGAGGTATCAGTATTCACAGATTCAACTTAAATAGAATTTAGTCATTGAACCAAAACAATTATAGGCAGGAAATAAACCTTGTATTGTAGATCACATTTGAAGAAGAGTTTATGAGTCGAAGTAAACATGCTTTCTTTTAAATTAATCTTGAAAAGTCAATTGGATACACCCATGCTTTTAGCACAAAAATCTAATATTTATGAAAATTACCAAAGCGCTGTGAATATAAAGTAGCACCAAGACTGAGGGCTTACACATCTTCTTAATGTCCTGGTGAAGGGGAAGTCCTTTGTGCAACTGTCTTAGTCATACCATGCCTGAACAGGTTAAACAATGGAAAATTATTTTTCACAGTTCTGGAGAATGACAAGTCCAAGATCAAAATGGCAGCAGATCTAATGTCTGGTGAGACATTATGAGTTTCAGAGGGCTGTCTTATTGTATTCTCACATGATGAAGGGAGAGGTCATCATTTTCCTTTCTCATCTTATCAGAACACCAATCCCATTCATGAAGGCTCCACCCTCATGGCCTCATTACCTCCCAAAGGCTTCACCTCCTAATACCATCATATTGGGTGTTAGGATTTCATCATATGAATTTTAGGGGGACACAAACATTCAGTTTCTAACAACTTACCATTATTCAAGCTGATTGTCAGATCACCATCAATGATGCTATGGCAGATGTCCTATTATATTAGTTTATTGAAAAATAATTGGAGTTAATCATGTACAATTTCATATGTTGTCCCTCTGGAGATTCTGATGAATTCAAGATGTCCAATATTCTCTAGGTTAATAAGATTAACTGAGTGATAGAAGAAAAAAATATATAAATTATAAACTACCACTTTTTCACGCTATTTTATTGATGTTTCTCTTATGCTCCCCACTGAGTTAAGACACTATCACTCTTATGTAAAAATAAGAAATAAATTAAAATTTTTGTAGAGACACTTCAATATTATGAGTAATTTTAAGAAACACCAGTTTCTTTAAAAAGATATTTAGGACTAAGGTCCTTCATTACCAGCTGAAGGACATTTTTTTTGGATTGGACTTTTCAGTATAAGAAGGCTGCCCAAAAGTCAAATAGTTATTGGAGTCCAGGTACACTGTTTCTTACCAATGGTGTATCTCACAGACGGTGCTTTAGTGTGTTTGCACTGTACTTACTCAGCAAATGACAGGTGTTATCGAAAGACTAACTGCTTACTCTAATCAAGAGCAGGCATATATACAGAGCAAACATAAATTTTTGCACCAGGCCAGCTCTGGTGCTATTATATGAGTCAAGATCAGAGATTAGGCAAATTAAATATGTCCTTGGGTCATCAGCAAAAAGTAACAAGCCACTTTAAAATTAGCTTATTAATGTATAATTTATGAAATAAAATTCACTAGTTTTAGGTGTACAATCTGATGTTTTTAAAAAGTATATAGTCATGTAACCACCCCACAGTTATAATCCACACCTTTTTATCACTCCAGAAAGGCTCCTTGTGCCCTTGAGAGCCAGTCTCCTCCCTCTTCCCCCAAATAATTCATAATTGATATTTTATTTCAGTTGCATTATAGGAATATCCAGAAATTATTCATATGAATGCCTTGGCTAAAAGATTATTTTGTGTGTGATCTGAAGATGAATCTGATATTGAAAAGCTCACAAAGGATTTTAGCTCATATCGGAATAATTGGTTTAACTAATTCACATTTAAGAAACTTTTTCCTGAAATGAGGCAGAGAAGATAGATTTTATATAATATTTCCTTGTCTATCCTAAAAAATAATCTTATGATTGTGGTTTATCACAAGACACAGAATTTGCTGGCCCCTTGAACTTGGACTTCACAGTGTCTAGAACAGTGGGAAATAAATGTTTGTTGTTTAATACAGCCAGTTTATGGTGTTCTGTTATAGCAGTCCAAACTGACTAAGACAGAAATTGGTACTGAGAAGTAGGGTGTTGTGTATCAAATACATAAAAAAGTGGAAGCAGCTTTGAAACTGGGTAATGGGTAGAGGATTCAATAGGTTAAGGTACATGCTAAAAAATGCTGAGATTGCTATGAAGGGACTTTTAACAGTGATTCCAGTGAGGACTCACAAGGAAAAGAATAGAGCTGGAGAGAAAGCCTCTATCTTCTCAAAGAATACAAAAATAATCATGAATAGAATGTTGGTAGAAATATTGACAATAATGGCCATTGTGACAAGATCTCAGGCAGAAATTAACATTGTAACCAAATAGGGAAGGGGTTCCCCAGAGAAAGAGAACCAGGCATGACTTTTCTGGACTAAGTCATATTGTGATCTAAGCCTGGCCACAATTCTTGCCCTTGAACAGGTCTCAGTAATTCACGATCTTAAGTGAAACAAAAGAATGCAGAAACTAATGACTGTTACAATATAGCAAAGATAATATATCAGTTGTAAAGACTCCCAGTTCTGCTCCAATAGTAAAGATTAACCTGGGGCTTCCCTGTTGGCGCAGTAGTTGAGAGTCCGCCTGCCGATGCAGGGGACACAGGTTTGTGCCCCGGTCCGGGAGGATCCCACATGCCGCGGAGCGGCTGGTCCCGTACGGCCAAAAAAAAAAAAAAAAAAGATTAGCCTGAAATGCTCAGTCACCAGATCAACTGGAACTTAAGGAATGATGATGTTGATCTTTTCTCACCCTCATGACTTCAACCAACTAAAGCTTGGACCACCCAAACCCCTTCATGAATATGCACATAACCTTAGCTTAAAATTTTCCCAATTTTGCTGTTGGGGAGGCACTGCTTTGGGAAAGATCCCTGGTGTTTTCCTTACTTGCCACAAGTACTAAATCATTTCTTCTCCAGCTCTTTGGCTTGGTTGTGTCATGAAGGGCTTGATGAATTTGGTTACTTGACTGAGGAGATTTCTAAGCAAAATGCTGAAGGAGTGGCTGGTTCCTTCCGACTACTTATGGTAAAAATGCAAAAAGAGACAGATGAATTGGGGGAAAAAAATTGTTAAGCAAAAGGAACTAGAACTTAAAAGTTTGGAAAATTCTCAGTCTGTACATATTGCAAAAAATGAGAAAGAATGCTTTAAAGAGCAAACATTTGATAAGGAGCAAACATTTGACAAGGAGATTAGTATGACTGTGACCCGTAGACTTAATTAGCCACTCCAGCAGGAAAACTGCCAGTTTGAACAGAAGAGGAAGGAGATGAGACAGAATAATGGAAGGCTGTCAGATTCCCCATGAACTGTCAGCGAAGCTATTCAGATGTAAACTTGTGGTTTTCCTCAAGAAAAGAGTAAAATGTCCCTGAAAGTGATTCAGAAATCAAGGCCACTGCCTAGATTTCAACACGGAAGATGAACTGCAACAGAAGCTGTGGGAGTGTGAACACACCCGGGCTGCTGCAGCATGGCTGGGGCCTGGCAGAGGGTGGTAACATGGGCAGTGGTCAAAGTTTGGGGCTGACATTAGCAACCCAGTGGGCCTGGAGGGCAGAGCATCAAGCCAAAGAGCTTTGGCTCCTTGAGACTTAAAATCTCATGGGATTTACCATGCTAGGTTTTCCCCTTGCTTGGATCTCTTTACTCTCTCCTTCTCTCTGATTTCCCCCTTTTGGAAAGAGAATGTCTATCCTGTGCCTGGCCCACCACTGTGTTTTGGAAGCACATAAATTGTTTGGTTTCATAGGTTCACAACTGGAGAGAAATTTTGTCTCAGGATGAATCACATCTCATGTTGCACCCATATATGATTTAGATAATATTTAGGTAAGACTTTGGACTTTAGACTTTAGAGTTAATACTAGAATGAATTAAGACTTTGTGTGCTATTAAGATGAAATGAATGCATTCTGCATCTGAGAAGGATATAAATTTGGGGGGGTCACAGTGAAATGTTATAGGCTGCACGTTTGTGTACCCCCCAAATTCATGTTGAAACCCTAACCCGCAGTGAGATGGTATTAGGAGGTAAAGTCTTAGAGAAGTAATTGGATTTAGATGAGGTCAACAGAGTAAGACCCAAATGATGGGATTAGTGTATCTATAAGAAGAGAAAGAGACCAGAGCTCTTTCTGCCATGTGAGGATACAATGAGAAAACAGTCATCTGCAAACCAGGAAGAGGGCTCTCATCAGAAATGAATCTGCTGACGCCTTGATTTTGGGCTTTCCAGCCTCCAGAACTGTGAGAAATAAATGTTTTTTATTTAAAACACTCAGACTACAGTGTTATTATAGCACCCTGAACTGATTCAGAAAGATTTTCCTATAGAGTTCCCACAAAGAAACAACCTGGCTGACACCTAGATTTTTGGACTTCCAGCCTTTTGAACTGTGAGGATAAATTTTGGTTGTTTGAAGCTGATGCCGAAAGCTCAGCTTCAGTGTACCAGTGCCAAATCGAATCTCAGAGACAGAGTTTTGGGTGAAGTAGAAAAGAATTGCTTTATTGTTTTACCAGGCAAAGAGGGACACAGTGGGCTCTTGTCCTCGAAACTGTGTGTCCCAACCCAAGGGAGTTAGGTGAGGAGTTTGCTAGCAATGGTTCAAGGGTGGGGTTGCTGATAGGATTAAAGTGTGTACAGGGCCTGTACTCCTTTAATCTGGCCTCAAGTGGTCTCCTGATCTTCTCTCACCTTTACATACTAGGAAATTGATTCAAAGAAATTAAGGTACTCTGATAAGTTTCAATAGTTTGAAAAGTTTACTCAGCTAGTAAGTGACAGAAAACTGTTCCTATAGTATCATGAAAATGAAATTATCTTCTATTAGTTTTCTTTTAAATGCAGACTGGAAACTAAAGTTATTGATGACAAAAACATAGAACTGAAACAACGTTGGGAAATTTCTGTATTGTCACCTGAAACCTAATGCATATCTGAAATAGAATAACTTGTTCTAAATGCTTTTAAAGATTTTTTTATGCAATTCATTTTTAATCTATGGATCTTAACTTGTGTTCAGTACATTTCCAATGTTTAAAGCTATATTTAAGGTTTATGAGAGTACAATCAAAAAGTCCTTTAGCAATGAGCTCTTCTGGGTGAAGAGTCCTCTGGTATTTAGTCAATGACAGTCTGTCTTCCTAGCCCTTCTTCCCTGCTTAATGCCTAGAATTCTCAAAGTACATTTTGTTGGCCTCCAGTCAGAGAAAGACAATCTGCTGGTAAAACACTCAGTGTCATTTACCATCTGGATAGTCTTCTCTGGCTTACAAAGTATACAGTTTCTCTTTTGTCATCAAACAGTTTTTCAGTGTCAGAAGATGATCTTGTAGAAACATGAAAAAATAGTTGGCATTCTTATGGAATCTAAAGTGCCAAACAGAGAATATGTATTCCAGTTATTTACCAAAATTATATGGTTTTAAGATTCTGGAAAGCTCTCTCTTTGTGTACAGGTGACTAACACATAGGTGATACAGTAGGAAATAGAACAGAAAGAGAAAAGCAGGTTATACCAACCTAAAACTAAGAGGATTTTCTGCATTTTCCTCCAAGCTTGGGATTAATAGGATCTAATAAATCACCTATAAGTTTATTAAAAGCTTTAATTATGCAAAATCCTTCCTTTTTAAAAGTTATTTGTATTTAAAAAGCAAAGGGTATTGTAAAAGTTCTATTTTGAATGCAGTAAGCTTCATAGTAAGTTTGATGTGTCTTTACGTTGAAAATTAAGTTGAGCACATTGAAAATCTGAGAATGGCATGTTAATGTAGTATCAGCCACCATGAGAACCCATGATACAGAAAGGCAGATGAATGTCAAGACCGAGAAAAAAAAAATCTTTGTATGAAATCTTAACGAACTGACTCCAGGTAAACATGGAGAAAGTGTGGTAGAGCGATAAACATAGAAATCCAGATGATTATATTCTTGAAAAGGAATGCACTCAGAATTTCTTTTAGTAGAAAGGATGAGAAGAAATTGAATTGAATTAAAAGTCACTTGGAAAATAACATAAATAATAATACTTGACATATCAAGCCACTCTAAGGAAACAATTGCTCTAAGATAAATTATGGATTAACGAAAATGCACCCATCAAGTTTCATTCAAGTGGCCAGGGTTAAAGAGCACTCAAGTTTTTGGCTGTGCAAGCTCCATGTGCAGTTCCTCTTTCTCTTGTTAAACCTCTCTTCTCTTAAAGCACATGATTCTTCCAGATAGGCCTTGGGGATAACATGGTTAGTTGCACAAATAACTTCTGTATCTAAAGATTTTTTGACTTTTGTAGAGTTTTGTTTTATTGTTGTTGTTTTGTTTTCTTGCTTTCATAGGCTGCTCCATTGTTGTCTTCCAGGACCTAATTATCTTGGGCATTAGCAATACTCTCTTGTATGACTCACTTTGACTACAGTGTCCAAATCATTCTCATTTATAAGGGATGCTCTTTCTGTACCAGACTTGCTATGGCTATGACTAAAACCTAAAGCATTAAATATGCAAGACTCTAAATTTTAATGTTACCCATTAACATTATTATCGAGTAACAATTTATGTATTTTTAAAAGAAACATCATAAGTAAAACAATTTTTGTTTCTCTGCATTTACTTCCACTGAGTAGGAGATGATCAGTTCTGGAGTCAGCAGCTATCTAAGCCAGTCAAGAGGACCTGACTGCGCTCCAGTTTCAGGTTCCATACTGAGGCATCTCTTATACTCCCATCCTGGGTCATCTATCAATGTTCTTTCTTCAGATTATCACCCCTGGCCAATGCTCCTCCTCCCTTTGTCCCTAGCAGGAGAATTGTTATTCATCAGTAAGACCAGCTCCTGTCATGTGGGTCATTATTATATTCGTGGAGGAGATGACATAGAAGTGCTCATTAATTGGTTAATTCTTTTGGCAATGAAAACAATTCTAGTGACTTAAACATTTCAGTATCTCATATGAAACGTTTGATTAGATCCTACACTTTTGTAAATTACAAGGTAAATGGTCACATTTTTTTAAGAATCCAGAAAGAGAGGAAAACATAGGAAGAACATTCTTTGACATAAATCACAGCAAGATCTTTTCTGATCCACCTCCCAGAGTAACAGAAATAAAAACAAAAATACACAAATGAGACCTAAGGAAACTTAAAAGCTTTTGCAAAGCAAAGGAAACTACAAACAAGACGAAAAGACAACCTTCAGGATGGGAGAAAATATTTGCAAACGAATCAGCAGACAAAGAATTAATCTCCAAAATATATAAACAGCTCATGCAGCTCAATATTAAAAAAACAAACAACCCAATCCAAAAATGGGCAGAAGACCTAAATAGACATTTCTCCAAAGAAGACATACAGATGGCCAAGAAGCACATGAAATCTGCCCAACATCACTAATTATTAGAGAAATGCAAATCAAAACTACAATGCGGTATCATCTCACACCAGTTAGAATGGGCATCATCAGAAAATCTACAAACAAGAAATGCTGGAGAGGGTGTGGAGAAAAGGGAACCCTCTTGCACTGTTGGTGGGAATGTAAATTGATACAGCCACTATGGAGAACAGTATGGAGGTTCCTTAAAAAACTAAAAATAGAATTACCATATGACCCAGCAATCCCACTACTGGCATATATCCAGAGAAAACCACAATTCAAAAAGACACATGCACCCCAATGTTCATTGCAGCATTATTTACAATAGCCAGGTCATGGAAGCAACCTAAATGCCCATCAACAGATGAATGGATAAAGAAGATGTGGTACATATATACAACGGGATATTACTCAGCCATGAAAGGGAATGAAATTATGTCATTTGTAGAGACATGGATGAATCTAGAGACTGTCATACAGAGTGAAGTAAGTCAGAAAGAGAAAAACAAATATCGTATATTAGCGCATATGTGTGGAACCTAGAAAAATGGTACAGATGAACTGGTTTGCAGGGCAGAAATAGAGACACACGTGTAGAGAACAAACGTATGGACACCAGGCAGGGAAAGTGGTGGGGGTTGGTGGTGGTGGGAAGAACTGGGAGATTGGGATTGACATGTATACAGTAATATGTATAAAATAGATAACTAATAAGAACGTACTGTATAAAAAATAAATAAAATTTTTTTAAAAAAGTGGCAAAAACCTTCCCAGGAAAAAAAAGAAAAAAAGAATCCAGAAAGACATATCTTCCTTGCTTTTGTCTTCTATTTCCTTTTATTCCCTAAATATGTCAGAACTTCTTTTAAAAAGTTACAGTTTTCTTTTGTCACATGGATATTCTTATTAGAACTTAAAATTAAATATCTCTTCAGCTCTGTAACTAAAGGAGCTTGAAGCAATATAGCAATGCACCCAATTTCCATTAAGTTTTCTTGCTCACAGCTTTTAACATAAACAGAATAACATATTTCCCTCAAGCAGTTTGAATAAGTTTTCTTCAATTTACAACTTCAAGAAGCAGTATATGAAATTCACATATGACCTGCTTGTTAGTCTGCCATAAATCCAGTTTTCTAAGCAATTTAGATTTTAGTTTATTTGACAGCTAAATTTAATTTTAATCTTAAAAGGTGTTGGTGAGCCTGTTTGACCATTTTTCAAAACAATTTTATGCATGCAAAGATGTTATCATTATCCACATTACGGAAACAAGTTCATCAAAATACCATTGTCTTTGTCTCCAATTAAATTAATAAAAAGCACAAACAACTCTTCATATGTTCATTTTTTTCATAAAAGAGAATCCTAAGGAAATAAAATTTGAGATAGCATATATTGGTAAAAATATATCTGTAAATTATTTTAAAGCTGTATGTTCAGATGTGAAGATTCTGTTCAATTCTATGTAAAAGTTGAATATTTGCTTAACCACCAGTTTTTAAAAATCACTTAAACATGCTTATTGAATTCCAACTATGCAAATCATAAAACTCTTAATTCTTACAGGTGTAAATTTTTCTAACAACTAATAAAAAAAACCTGAACGCTTTAATGTTTTAACATTTGTTTATTTTAAAGCACAATGTCCTGAAATATGAAAAGTGTAATTTATTTTGTAACGCATTACTTATATATGAATTTACTAGATACTCATCCTTTAAATTGAATTAAATATTTATAGTATACTTGGTTCAACATATTTTACAAATATATAAGTAAAAGTTTCTTGGAAAAATATTAAGGGAATATGAAATAGAAATAAATCTTACTGGACAAATACAGTAAATGCTTCTATAGACCAAGTAGTTGAATAATTTGCACATGGATGTTTTTATCCTTTAACATTTTTCTCTTTATTTTCCCAATAAGTCAGCTGCCAGTCTCAGTTTAAGACTGAGAAAAGCAGTCTCCTAAGAGTTCCTAGCTGTTGAGTTATTCTGGTCTTAAATATACAGATATCTGAAAACTAAGTCAAACTTTTTCCTTTACTTATTTGCTGACCTGTAAAGCTAGATGACTTTGAAATCCCAGCTAGAGTTACTTTCCTTTCCAGCCAGTTAAATAGAACACACAGTTCCCAACCTTGGACTATTTGATAAATCTGTGAAAATTATACACATTCAGAGGATTTTTCCAGGCGTGGCATAGAGTATCAAGATACTTAATAAAGCTCAGTATCCTCCTTTTTAATGGCTGGATCCTGAAAAGCACAAAATTCTAAAATCTATGAGGTGAAAATAGAATCTGAGATAAGGCTGGACAAAGGACAGAGGCAGGCACAACAGTCTGACCCTGTAGGTAAGGTTTTCTCTGCTTATGGCCCAAGGTTTTTTGTTTTTGTTTGTTAAATTATGAAGTTATACCAAAGTATGTAAGGGATTGATGAAATATGAAAGTTAGTATATTTGGAATTCCTTATAACATTTTGCAAGTTTCTCTGAGTCAGGTTTGGCCAGTATATAGCCTGTCTTCCATGGTGTGGAAAATTCCATGTAGATAATTAGGCTTTGATGAATCTTAAAGACTGGTCATTTCCATCACTGCCAATACTGACTGAGCCCTGAAATAAATTACTTTTATTCAAAAGTGGAATTGGAGAAGATTTAGACAATACTTTGAAATTCAAAAATTACCATTGCATCACAATTAACTTTGTCTCTCAAGGGACAGTGACAACTTTGGATGGCTACTAGGCTGGATAGCATGGAGTTGTTATAAGAAATAATAAGTATGACTCTAGAAATTAGTAGAAGAAAAAGAGTTAAACTACAGAGAGTGCACAAGAAAATGTCTCTCTTATTTAAATATAAAAACTATCCTCAAATATCATCTTTTTCCCATTCTGACTTTCTCAAACCTAGGTTGAGGTTAGTTGCCACAAATATGTTTTCTTAATATTTGCTTTAAATTAACTTTCATACAAAGTTTTTAGTGATTAGAGATGTGAGAAAGGGAGCATAACACTCAAAGAGTCAAAAGTTTGACATATATATTGTATAAAGTATGCATTTTAATTATCACCATTTCATCCAACCCAGCTCTCTTGAGTTTGTAAGAATGTTAGAAATGTTTTTAACCACTGGGAAAGCAGAGTGCAACTAGGGATTAAATACTTATTTGTCAGTCAGGTTATTTTTTGCATCTTTGGCACTGGTATATTATTGAAATTTATCACTGTATCTGTACAAGTAACTCTTGCAATGGAATTGAGAATGCAAAAGAGGAAGTAGAAGGAAAGAAAATAGTTGAAAGGATATGAGATTATTGCAGAGAAAATCATTCAATTACTTCTAAAGATAAAGAAGTGATAAAATGAAATTAGAAATTTAAGTCTTAGACTAAGGCAATATTGAGTGTTTTTATAGACTAGAAAAAGATGCCAAGGTAGAGTTTAAACTCCCTTTCTGGGGATACTGTAGGAGTGAAAAAGATTATCATGCACCTATTTTAGGAATAACTTTGCCTAAGGTGTAAGAGACAGACTAAATAACCTCTCAAGGTCCTTTTGTTCCAATCTTTAAATAATTATTTAAATGAAAGCAAGAATTAAATGCCTGCCTTGACTTACAATATCTTAGTGCACTGACTTGGGCTTTGTAACTTAATATCTATGAGTACTAATCTATTTTAACTAGATGGGAACAGAAAAAAAAAAAATGAAATGCCAAACATGTTAATGAGATCAAAGAGATCAATACATCTGGCATGGTTCCAAGACCCAGAGGTCAAAAGCCAGGAGGAGGAGTGAAGTGGAGGAGAAAGAAAAGGAGAAGCGTCATTCAGAATTGAGATTTTTGGGCTTCCCTGGTGGCGCAGTGGTTGAGAGTCCTCCTGCCGATGCAGGGGACACGGGTTCGTGCCCCGGTCCGGGAAGATCCCACATGCCGCGGAGCCGCTGGGCCGGTGAGCCTGCGCGTCCGGAGCCTGTGCTCCGCAACGGGAGAGGCCACAAAAAAAAATTGATCTTTTAAATGTAGATGCTGCAGAGAAGGAACTGAACTTAATTTTACTGTGTATGTGATGAGAATATAATTTAATTGAAACACTCCTTTCTATGGGTTGTTATAATTGAACAAAGTTACATTTCATCAGAATAAATGACCTAACAGTAGCCGCTGGTTCCAATTATAAAAACCACCTTCTGAAAAGCAGTGATAATTAATGGAAACTGTAGTCCTTACAAATGAATAAGTATCACTGACTTTGATTCAAATCCTTCACATTAATAATCAAGTGCATTTTTTAAAAAGTACAATATTTCAAGATTCTTCTTTAGCCATCATCTGTATCATAGGCTGATCTTAAGAGAAGAATGAAACTCCAATTTTTGGAGATAGGTCTTTAATAGACTCATTAATTAATCTATAATTTCACATTTAAAAAACAATGTTGATAATACCTCACAAATTTAATGCTTGAGCTAATTTTCTTTAAATCAACCTGATTTCATTATTCTTCTTATGTGGATAGTTACAATGATACATTATAATTTTTAAAAACCCCGAAAAACTAAAATTTGAGAAAAGAGGTTGTAGGGAGGGGCAGACACTTGAGAAATCTGTGCAGGTAGGATATCAATTGATTTACATTTTTTCTTACTGAATTCAGTTTGGTGAGCTCTATGTATGTGTGTGTTATGCATGTACATATACACTTTATCATTAAGAATTCTTCCATAAAATATTCCCTAAAAGGGCAAGGAATACTATAACCCTTAGCTTAATTCTTAACTTCAGCTCAACTTTCTAAATGCCTTCCAGGCAAGAATTCTGCTTCCCAATTTTTTTTCCCCTCTTCTTCTTAGGTTCCCAGTATCCAAATATCCTCTCATACCTTCATTCCTACTATTATCTGGAGACTGCACTGTCCACATCTACATCTTTTTCCTTCATTTTCTTTTGCACAAACAAACCTCGACCTTCTTACAACCCAAATATGCTAGCTGCCCTACTGTAGTCTGATATTTCTGTTTCATGTACAAAGTCAATAACTGCTATCATTCTTTGCTCTGTGTCACACATTGTTCTTAAACTTTACACATATTATCTTAATATTTACAGCCATTGTATTAGGTAGGTTCTATTATTATTTTCAATCTATAGCTGAGAAAACTGAGAGACAATAGTTTTAAGTAACTGAGCCAAGGTCACTCAACTATCAAGATTGGAACCCAGGCAAGGCTGAATCCTTTGTTCCTGTCTGTTCCACTGCTCACTCTACTCATACTGCCTCCTTTGAGGACATTGAAATCACACTTTCAGTAGAAGGATCAAAAGCTCAAACTTGGCTCAAATGACTGGCCATGAGTTGCAGCTGTAAACCTGGAAGAGAGTGAAGTCAATTTCCTACATAAAAATCAAAATCATTTTGACCTGGCAAATTTAGCATAAGGCTTTCACAAGTTGCACTCAACTCTCTTCCAAAGATCACTTCATCATTACTGTTCCCACCATTTTCTTCACAGTTTCTGTTTCCAATACTTCTCTTTTTGCCGATTCAGCATTACTTCATTTTACTTCCTAGACAATTGAATCCAACAAATTCTCTTAGCTAAAACTCTTGAAAAAGGTAAGGTGATTTTACCTTATCCTTTGAAATTATTTTTATTATTATTTTGAGAAGTCAGTGAGTTCTGGAGATTAAAACATTTTATTTGGAATAAAAATCCATGGATTTTAGTCAGATCTGCCATCAAGCTCTGGGTGATATTAGATAGATGACCTACCTGAGACAACTATTCATCTATAACATACAGACAATATTTACTTTATCTCACAGGACTAAGTTTCAAATTCAATAGAATACACAAAAAGCAACTAAAATACTTATAAAGTTTTAGAGTTATTCATTGGGTCTGTTATCCTGCTACAAGTTATCTTTTCTATATTATTATTTTGATATTAACCTGTTTTAACATTTGTCAAAAATCCATCTGAAAATGTGAGGTTTTATATTTGTGCTGCATCAGAGTTTCTAAAACGATTAAAAATATATATATATAAGTGTAATCTCTCATTGCTATTTCTTATTATGAAGGCAGCAATCAGATGGTCCAGCTAATTGGCTTCCTGTTTCTATTTTTAATTTGTCTAGATGTGGGTTGGCTTATTTCATCTGTTTACTGGAGAGTTGGAAGAATTGAGTTAGTTCAGGTACTTGGTTTGGTTTGCAGAAATATGACCTGAAGTTGCAAAAAGCCAATGTTAAGTGAATTAGCAGACAAATGGTACTATCAGAACACTTTCAACTGTTCTGTGCTATTCCAGGTGGAACAATTAACTATTGCTTTGAACAGTTTTACAGGTATGCTTTATTTATGTGTTATACTCAATCACAGTTCAGTCACATTACCTTGCTATCCACAACCAATTATCCTGAGATACACTGAACTTTGTAGACCAAATTGAACCATCTGTTAGATACATAAACTCTCAATTCTTTGAAATGTTTTCAACTCAGAAAAAAAAAGAATGTTTACATTTACTGAAAATTTTGATGATTTGCAAAAGTCATTTAAAATCTGTTCCTATAAAACTGTAGTGTATGTAGAGAAAATGGATTCAGGGGTCTACTAATTATGTTTCCAAATTATTTCTCTTCCCTAGGGTAAGAATGATAGAGAATTCCCCAAATAAGTTTTAAAAGGCCAAGATGTCGGTCCTAACAGTTTCGCTGTTGGTAAAAACATTGCTATAACAGAAGCTCACTTTGAACACTCTATTAAGACACATAAACAAATATGATGCATGGGTGAGAAATGAGCCATGGTGCACAGTGAATAGGATTAGGTTTTGGTTGGAGGAATGAGATGGGTAGTCACATAATAAGGTTGTCCTGAAGAAGGCAGTCCAGCAAGCATGCAAAAAAAAAAACATGGTTTGCTGAGAAAGGGAAATTCAACTAGAGTAGAGAAGATCAAGTAGGACATTGACAGAGAAGCCAGCCTTGTATATCTTCCGAACTCACATTCAATTAAGGAATCCAACTTGTGGCTTTGCTATATTAATGTCCCAATTTTTTCAATCCTTCCTGAGTGTATAGAGCGCTGGTAATCTCTTACATAGAGTATAATAATTTCTTTCTTCCTTGTCTCTTAGCCTTCATCCACTGTTCTTTCCTAACTAATTCATATACTTTTTTTTTTTGTTTTTGCGGTACGCGGGCCTCTCACTGTTGTGGCCTCTCCCGTTGTGGAGCACAGGCTCCGGACGCGGACGCGCAGGCTCAGCGGCCATGGCTCAAGCGCCCAGCCGCTCCGCGGCATGTGGGATCTTCCCAGACCGTGGCACGAACGCGTGTCCCCTGCATCGGCAGGCGGACTCTCAACCACTGCGCCACCAGGGAAGCCCTGAACTGTAAACTCTTGAGTAAGAGTTCTATGTTTTATTTGTCTCAGTAGCCACAGAAATTCATCAGAGATCAATAAATGAATCAATTATTTTTCATATTTATTATAGTTATAATTATTTCCAGTGTTTACTTCAGATGAATGTTTATGAAAATGGTGGAAATAAAATGAGAAAACTGAGATGAAGATTTTGAGTTGAAGATTTTTATTTTATTTAGATGCATAAAAGTTCCATAATACACAAATCATAAAAAGAACGTGGTGCTGGTAGTTGTCAAAATGCAAACTACTATTTTTTGACGAACCATTATGTACTTCTAATCTAATCTGCCTCTCATTCTTCCCTAGGCTACACTATAAATGTAGAGATTCCACTAGTTTAGGCATTGGGGTTGCTGCCCTGTTTTCCCAAGAAATGGTTTTCTGTAACAAATTAAAAAAAAATTTTAAAGATGATGAAAAAATACTCATAAATGCTTGAAAAACACACTAAAACACAAATTAATGTAATGCAATATTGATTCAGGAAACCTAGGGGAAAAAAACCTGAGGCCTCCTCATGTTGACAAGTTAACTTCAAGAAGGAGGTGGCTCTGATTGTATTAGATTGTTATTGCATCTATAACAAGCAGAGAAAGAGATCTCTTGGCAGATAGATTTAGCAAAAAGAACTTACAAACACCAACCAGGTGACAGACTCCTAGATTGATGGAAGTATATTGGAAATGAAGCAACAGTGTCATCACCATTCACCATCTTCTCCCCTCCATATATGGTTGAATAGAAAATAAATGAATCAAGATAACTCCCCAGAGCATTAAGTCTAGGACACTTGCATGGTCTTTATTTTTAAATGATGTAACTTAGACAACATTTAATTCTACGTAGTTTACTATGCACTTATGATCTGTTGACTAAGAATTGTCTCTGTATTAATGGAAGACAAACAGAAAAACAAACAAAACAAAATAAAAAATGGGATTATACTTAGAGATAAAAATTACATCCAACTTCAAAGGCTTTCATCAGTGACTAAATGTGGACTCTTCTGGACATGATCACTCATATTAAGGGTTAATTGATTAAAGACTTTCAAAAGCAAACAAGAGATTGAAAGCTTTTATATGGGCTGGAAAAAGCTGTCCTCATCTTTGTGTCCTTAGGACTCTACTATGTTCATACACAGTTGATACTCAACAAGCACTTGAAAGTTTAAATGAACAAACTTAAATTACAGAAATCAAATGTAAATATTTGAACAAGGGAAAAGTTGTAATGACTGTGGTGTTTGAGAGAAAAGAGTCTCCAACTATATCTGCTGCAGAATGTTCTAAAGTGATGCAATAAGGCAGTGAGTGCCTGTGTTAAATGTTTTTAGAGGGAGGAGGAATTGTGGAATACGAGAGATACAATCATGGCAGCACTTGGTGAGCACTTGGATATAAAGAGAAAGAAAAAAACAAATATCAAAGAGAAGGCCAAGTTTACTGACACAGTAAGCCATTACATGTCATTAAAAAATGATGAGTTATTCTAGTTTGGAAGCAAAAATGTATTGAGTCAATTTCCAAGAAATAATCTCTTAAATCACACTGAATATTGTGTTTGCTAGAAAAGCATGCTGGGTTTCTTTCGTTTCCAGGTGCCATAGGCTGTTTTTTCAAATGTACAGCTACGTAATTCCATCATCTAAGCATTCAAGTTCTGTTTATGTCCCCTGGCCCATCTCCAGAAACAAAATGAGTCAGTAGACTGGACAATTATTTAGTATATGACTGGCTAAGCTAATAATCAGACTTTGTATGGAAAGAGCTAATGATTTCTAATTCATGCTCTCTCTAAATTATTAAACTTTGTACAAATGGGACACATTTATGGAAGTTGCTGTGATCATTCAAACACAATAAAATAACTTGTCACCATGTACACTTACATGTCTGTTAAGCACCTTTAATAAGAAATATATCCTAAATTTTATTTATAGGAACAGTGCAAATGAAGGAACTTGACATTGCCAAAGCTCAGAAGAGTCTACAGAGGAAATGGAAGACAGGTATTAAGTATTATTTTCTTCACCAAGCCCATGCTCTCTCCTTTAAAACAAGCTGCAGCAGGTGATCAGCAGTATATTTGGGTACTCCTCTAGGCAGAAACTGTGGTCTCAATTATGATTTTTTTTGTGTGTGTGTGGTATGCGGGCCTCTCACTGTTGTGGCCTCTCCCGTTGCGGAGCACAGGCTCTGGACGCGCAGGCTCAGTGGCCATGGCTCATGGGCCCAGCCACTCTGCCGCATGTGGGATCTTCCCGGACCGGGACACAAACCCGTGTCCCCTGCATCAGCAGGCAGACTCTCAACCACTGCGTCACCAGGGAAGCCCGAAACTATATTTTCAAAGAATAAGGCTTAGAAGGAAAAGAGCATCCAAAATGTTCATAATACAAAAATGAGATATATTCAACTCATAATTTCATTCAGGCAGATTATGTCATAACTCTGCTACATAGTCATGAGATAGATCCATAATCCAGATAAATGAAAGCAATCTGCAAAGAATATGTGTGTAAATGATATTTTAAATGCATTTTTCCAATGGAAATAAAGTTTTAAAATTATCTTGTTATTACCAGAGAAAAAGCATAGCTCTACATGACTGATGAAAGTCAGAGGACAGAGTATTTAAAGAAATGGCTCTGGTGTCATGAGAATTCAAAAGCTATTTTCAAATTTCAGAGAAGGAGATCCTGACAAAGAAATTTTCTTCTAAAATTTTACTAGATGCTTAGAAACACCAATTTAATAAGCTCCTCAAGATACGGTAATACTTGTCAATACACTTATATTTTATTTATTTTATGAGACAAGGACTTGAAACACTTACAAGAAACATTCGTAGTTTATTTTGACCATCATTGTGTAATTGATTTCTAAATGGATGTGAAAATACACACATATGCACACACAAAGTGAGAGAAAGAGAGAAAGCGAGAGAGAGAGAGAGAGAGAGAGAGAGAGAAAATGAACATACAATGACTAAAGAGATTTGAGTTGGTTAACAAATATTGAGAAATAGTATTCTTGAAGAAATGTTATAATAAAGGGAAAAGACTAGGTGGTTTTCTTTTAGGGTCAGATGACACACTTGTGTTTTCTACATATGTGGATAATATTTTTTGCTATATTGAGGTTTAGTGCAAAAACAAAACAAAACAAATCTGGACTGTGAATCCTGAGACTTTAGACCCTACTCTGTCTCTTTTTTCCACTGTGGTCTTAGACAAGTCATTCTCCACAATTCCAGTTCCTTCTCTGCCTAAAGAAGATAAAACTGTACCTACAACAGAGGTAACTGCTTAATAGATTTCTGGGGAGGCTAATTAAAATAATTAAAAGCATTTTCAGAATTAGCAACATGTTTCAAAATAAAATTCAAGGGGATAGATGCTTTAATTTTAATCTTGGTTCTGTCACTTCTTAATCACTTTAGCCTAATTATGTAATACTGTGTGTGTGTGTGTGTGTGTGTATCTGTGTGTGTGTATGAGTATATTTTGCACTTTGTCAACCTAATGTTCTTCTTCAAATGTAAATATAAGCATGACACTCCCATATTTTCCCTGTAAGATAAAATCCATATTAATTAGTATATTAGGATAACACTTCTGAATCTGTGCTGCTTCTACAGCATCTTCTCTTGACAAATCTTGTGCTTGACCAACTATTTGCTTTGCATGAAAACGGTCAGGTCCTTTGCCTCTAGGCCTTCCTTAAGCTGTACCTTGGCATGGTATGTCTGTAACTCCTCTTCATTTATTTATCTGCAACCCGTTCTATAAAATTCAATGTCTTTGTGACATTCCTGAATCCCCAAAATGTCCCTAATATGTTTCCACAGCACAGTATGCTTAGCCCTACTGTGGCACTATGACTCTATTGAGATTACCTGTTGCCCTAGGTGTCTATCCGATTCTAAGTTCCTTGAAGGGGAGATACATTTATCTTTGTATTTTTCCTTAGAAGCAGTACTGAAAGAAGGCACACAAAATACTAAGAGGTGTTCAATGTACTTATTGGTGTTGCACATTTCATCCTACTGTTTCAGAGAGTGAACATGAAGAGGTAAACGCAATTCAAAATGTGTAAAATGACTGGGCTAGTTTACAAGAGCAGTACAATCTTAGGTGAATGCTTTATGTGGATTCTGAAAGAGCCTTCTCTTACACTTGAGCTCATACTTCTCATGGGTGAGGACTAATAACTTCTCTGAGTACAGATGGAGACCTCTAACTGAACACAGCTGTTGCCAAGGAAGTCTCGCAGTGAACACATTTCAAACCTAGGATGCAGCAAGAGATTACCAAGAACTGGAGAACCCAGTTTGGAATACTTGGCTAAGCGTGTACATCTGTGAAGTACAGAAGTTCATGAGAGCAGGGCTGATTGTTTTCTTCAACACCATCAAGTAAATATATTTGATTATTAGCACCTACCAATCTACAGATCATGAGAAGTCAAAGGGAACAAGGCCAAAACTCAGACAAAATCAGAGCAATTAAAATATACTTTATGATTAGGCTTCCACATAGATGAGAAGAACCATGTGTAAAGGCATTTCTGAAGAAAGTTATACATTGAGTTCCAAAGGAATGGAGAAAAAGTACTGACACTGGGGAAGTTTGATGGGAGTCTTCAAGTAACTGATAATAATGTAGGAAAAATCATATGTTCAATAATCAGAGACTCATTATGAAATAATGCATTCTATGAGGAAATTCAATTATTACAAAACATTTCAATACAACATACATTTGAAGATACTCATGTATAAAGAAAAGTCTCAAAACCTCCCATTGGGAGATCTTTTTTCCCCCTCTTTTTCTTAAGTGTACAAATTCTTAACAAATAGGTACACTTACATAGAATGAAGAGATATGGGAAAGAATAGTACATTTCACACACACACATACACACAGAGTTAAGCTTCTTATTGTCCTGGGTAAGACTCCAGTACAATAGATATTGTAATAATTCTTTCCCACTGGCTTCAGGCAGCTGTTAAGAGCTGCTATAAATCCTTGTTCTCAGGCATAAAAGCTAATTACCAACAGAGGTTAGAAATCAATTTTCCTCTTCCCTCTGTGCCACAGTGGGTTATTATACAATTAGCTACATAACGGAGATATCATGCTTTATCTCAAAGCATTTGTTCTTGTCTATAGTGAGAAGCGGCCACATTTTTGTTGGTCACTTGTATTGTGGTGACTCTCTTATTCACACCTGTGCACATTATCTATGCATTGATGCAGTAAATGTGATTGGAAATATGTTAATCTTTCATTAAGTTGCATTATAGTAGCTATTATACTCTTTGTGGGTTTTTTTTCTCTTCCTTTTATTTTTATGCTTCACCCTGGATATTTTCTATAGCCCTATCTTTCAGTTTAATAATCTTCTCTTCTGCTCTGTTTAATCAATAGTTAAACTCATCTATTTATTTCTTGATGTTAACCATTGTACTTTTTAGTTCTAGAATTTCCATTTGAGCTTATATATGTATTCTGTTACTCTGGTGAAATATAGTCTTTGTTTTCTTGAACTATACATTGGAATTATTTTAGTGTTCATGTCTGAAAATTCCCATATCTGGATTATAGGGTTTTTTGTTTTTTGTTTTGTTTTTTTTTGCATTACGCGGGCCTCTCACTGTTGTGGCCTCTCCGGTTGCGGAGCACAGGCTCCAGACGCGCACGCTCAGCGGCCATGGCTCACGGGCCCAGCCGCTCCGCGGCATGTGGGATCTTCCTGGACCGGGACACGAACCCGTGTCCCCTGCATCGGCAGGTGGACTCTCAACCACTGCACCAGCAGGGAAGCCCTATAGGGTTTTTTTTAATTGTCTATTTTTTCATCTTTCTTTGTGATCCTGTCTCCAGACATGCCTTAGTGATTGTATAGGAAAGCACTGCAGAAAATCTAGGCATTGTAATCTTCCCCCAAAGAGAATTTTCTTCTGGAAAGTCAATCAAGTGAGTCCAGGCTATCTTGCACCAATCTGAGAGTAAATGATTTGAGACAGGGTTTTAAATTATTGAGGTCTGATCTATTTCCAGTTTGCTTTTACTCCTAGAATATCTTTCAGAAGTTTCAATTGAAAGCCTGAGATATTTACTAGAGCTCTTTCTCCTTGGTTGTGCTGAGCTCATAATTTTGTTTCCTTGTCAAGGCAAGATTGCCAAGAGCTCTCCTTAGCTTTTGGCCTCTCTGTTTTCCCTTATACTTGGCTTCTTGACATCTCCTTTCATTCATCTTCAAATCTTCAAGGGCAATGAGGAGAAAAGTAGAGCAGAATGCATGGGTTTCCTAATTCCTAGTTACATTAGGAGACCAGAACTCCAATTTTTGTCTTCTAGTCCTGGGAGGCTGACAAACATCCTGAGCGACTGCTTTCTGCTCAACTTCCAGGCTCTGCATCACTAAAGAATTAGCAAACACCTTGTCCAGCTAGTTTTAAGACATATCTGTCCTTTGGAATTTGACCACTCAAGTCTTGACTATCTAGGTTATTCTCTGATGGCTTCAATCCATGCTTTTGTTGTTTTTGTTTTTGTATTTCATACATCATTTATAGTTGCTGCTTTCAAAGGGAGATTGGTCTGGTAAAATGCAGTATTCTGTAGTCAGAAATGGAAGCTGTATAAGTCTCTCTTCAAAAAATCCTAAAAGAGACTTTTGATTAAGGAGAAGTATAAACAGAAATATTCAAAATAAAGGGAGGTATAAGAAATGAAAAGAGGGGCAAGTAATTCCTGCAAAAAAGAGGTAAGAGAGAAAATGTTTTACAAACAAATCAAATTGAGATTTTAAATGTGTTTGCTTTGGAAAAAAACAATTCAGAACATAAATACTTGTAAGCTGTTTTGCAGTCCAGTCCAGTAAAATGGATTGATTTTTATCTGTAAATTGTTACTGACTGTGAAAATCAGCTGGCTTCTCTTGTTAGGAATTAGAACGTAGTGTATTTGACTGATAAATGTGTTGCCTAGTAAATTTGCGTGGTGCTAAATTGCATTCAACTGGTGAATAGTTTAATGATTTTTTCCCCTAATAAGTGGACATGTGAGTGTGTCTCAGATGGTCTGTTTTACTCATATGAATTTGTAGGCAGAGACCTTACATGCCTCACAAAAAGATGAGAAGCCATAAAAGTGAAGAGGCAAAAGAGATATCCAAATGGCAAAAGTGTTCTAATCTATCTGTGAACATTTAACTGAAATTAATTTTTAAATGATTCATCATATTTTGTGACAGCAACTGTAACTTCTTTTATGCATGAGTTAGAGTCATTCATTGTGGGGGTGATAAAGATATCAATGGCTTGGCTTTCTGACAAGTCAGATCACAAAGGCATTAAAATTCCTCTGCCATTCATGAAATATCTACCCATGAACATATCAGGCATCTGGAATTGTCAGGTATAATTCACATATTGATTTTAATAGAATTCTCTGAAGCACTGTCAACCAAAACTTATTAGGTGCCCTCTGACTATGTGACCAATTATCAGTGTGAACATGTGGAAAATGTACAAATCTGTCAGGGAGGATTTCTTCCACTGTCGGAAAAAGATAGTAGTGATGTACGTAAAATCACTTGTTGAACAAAATTGACTGAATGTATAAAATATCTCTGGCATTTGGTAGAGGCTGAGACTACAGAGACACCAATAAACTGTCCAACCCTTCTCTCAAGAAGAGTATAATATAGTGGGACAGCCGGTAAATAAACCAGCATAAAAGGATGTGATAAATGCTATTCACTTATTTCCTCAACCAATCATTTTAAAGCAATTTTATGGACTAAGATTAAGGGAGTGAAATTTAAAATAGTAAAACTGGATAATTTATAAATATGAAATAGAGTAAATATTATGATAGATATTTGCAAAGTTTGTTACAAAATTTGTGATGAAAGACATTTGAAACAAGTGTTGATTTAGAAAATGCTTCACTGTGGGAGGGAGTGCTACGTCAAATTAGGTGAGAAAAGATCAAATAGAGTATGGTGAATTTGCACTATGCCAGTTTAGTTAAACAGGAACCAAATTCTGCTGAACCACCTTCCCTGTGTGGTTAGGATTGGACAGAAGGATTCAAGTGAGATTTGAAAGGTGCAAGTGAAGCAGTAGCCTTTACCTACAAAGATGAGTGCAAGCCCCTCTGACCACCAGAGCTTGGCACATTCTTGCCGGTCCACTGGCTTCTGTCCTTTGGGTGCTCAGAGACCCACAGCTCCTCTACCTGCTGTTGGATCTCTTCCTTCAGCTTCTCCAAGTCCTGGACTAGACATATGCACAGCTGTGGGGAGAAGGGCACCTTCTTCTTCAGCAGATTGCCTTATCATTAGAGTTAGAGGCAGGTTCTGATTGGTTCTTGAGGATATTCTCAAGTTTATTCTCAAGGATTCCAGTTTGTATTTATTTATTTTTTCGCTGTTTTGTTTACATTACAGCTTTTCTCTTGATTTTAACTACTGACCAAGGTAACTTCAGACCCACTACATAGTCCGTAAACAATTTATTCCATAGACTTCTTCACCAGTTTTCCTTCCTGGTCCCTATTTAGCACATTTTGTCTGATACTCCAGTCATCTCCCTTTAGAACTTTATCAACTTTCCCTACAATTCAACTTTCCCTACAATTATATGAAGCCTAATCCTTATAATAAGTGCGTTATTTCATGTCATTCATGGTTGTTCTGGTTCTCTGATTGAATCCTAACCAATATTTTACATAATAAAAATTTTTAAATAGCCTCATCTGTCAACTATAAATATATGATGTGGCTGGAAGAAAGGATGGATGTGGGGAGTAGCAGGAAATGAAGCCAGAAAGGGACCCCCATTAGTAGGATGCATGTGTAAGTCTGTATTTTCTAAAAATCTCACTTGCTGCTTGTGAAAACGGATTGGAGTGGCTAAGACAGAAAAAAGCAAGTAATTTAAATTATTATATATTTAGGGAGTTAATGTTAAAAATCTGTGCACAGGTAATGGGGGTGGAGAGAAAGCCCACACATTTTATTTTTATACCATACACAGCTCTACATTTTGTCCCCTGTGTTATTTTTAAGATTAAACTTGAAAGTAATGTAAATATGAAAAGAGGATATCTAAGAGGATTTCCTGGACTATGGTCATTAGAATATTCTCTATATAAAAGATGACTTGTAGCTCTAGACCCCTTTCTGCCCAGGTGGTCTATTTCTTTACATCAAAAAAGCATGCTCTTAAGTAATTTATTAATGTAAATAAGTATGATAATCAAAAACACCCTTATAGTGGTTTTTTTTGAACATGCATTTATCCTGTTTTTCTGCATGCTTCTGAAAAGAAATATTAACTACTAAGTAAATGTTGATCAGTGATATCTCATGACATTTCTTTCTAAAATGTGCATGGTTTGGCAGGCACTGTTTAAACATTTCCTTTGAATTTTTTTTCTTTTGTTTTTGTTTTTTATTGTTTTAAATAGGGCTTGATTTTAAGATGGTAAGGTTAGGAAATAAAGAACTAAAATAGTTCTTTTCTCAGTCTCTCCCTGTGCTAATATTGTGGTTCCCATAATCTAATAAAGCGACAAGCCAAAAAAAAAAAAACAAAAAACGAGAGGGATTAAAAAGTTTTTTAGGGGCTTCCCTGGTGGCGCAGTGGTTAAGAATCCGCCTGCCAATGCAGAGGACACGGGTTCGAGTCCTGGTCTGGGAGGATCCCACATGCCACGGAGCAACTAGCCCCGTGAGTCACAATTACTGAGCCTGTGCGTCTGGAGCCTGTGCTCCGCAACGGGAGAGGCCGCGATAGTGAGAGGCCTGCACACCGTGATGAGGAGTGGCCCCCACTTGCCGCAACTAGAGAAAGCCCTCGCACAGAAATGAAGAGCCAACACAGCCATAAATAAATAAATAAATAAATAAATTTAAAAAAAAAAAGTTTTTTAAAAATCTAGAAAAAAGCAAACTGTATCCATTTTCTGGGTTTCCCATAGCAATTTCTCAATGACATTCTAATATACCAACAATGAATAAGTGAATTTGAAATAAAAAAACACAATACCATTTACATTAACAACCCAAAAGAATACTAGATAGTGATCTAACAATATTTGTACAAGATTTATTTATATGAGGAAATCTACACAACTCTGATGAAAGAAATCAAAGAAGAACTAAATAAATGGAGAGGTATTCCATGTTCATGGATAAGAAGCCTCAATATTGTTAAGATGTCAGTTCTTCCTAATTGGATCTATAGATTCAATCTCCAACAGAATCCCAGCAAGTTGTTTTGTAGATATTAAAAAACTGATTCTAAGTTTATGCAGAGAGATAGACTCAGAATAGCAAATACATTATTGAAGGACAATGAACTTAGAGAGCTGACACTACCTGATTTCAAGACTTACTATAAATCTACAGTAATCAAGACAGTGTTCATGACAGTGTATTTATGAAAAAATAGGGAAATTGATCAATGGAATAAAATAGATTCCCCCAAAGAGAAACATTAAATTCACATTCCTGAGTGAAAGAATCCAATGTGAAAAGGCTACATACTTTATGATTTCAATCATATCACGCTTTGGAAAAGGCAAAATTATGGAACTAGTAAAAAGATCAGTGGTTGCCAGGATTGGGACGTAGGGGGAGAGATAAATATGTGGAGTAGAGAGGATTTTTAGAGCAATAAAAAGACTGTGTATAATACTATAATGATAGATATTTGACGTTATACATTTGTCCAAACTCATAGAATGTAGGAGTAAACTCATGCAAACTATAGACTTTGGGTAATTATGGTATATCAAAGTAGGTTCGTCAATGGTAACAAATGTGCCACTCTGGTGGGGGATGGTGATAAAAGAAGAGGCTAACCATGTATAGGGGCAGGGAATATATGGGAAATCTCTATACCTTCCCCTTTACTGTGAACCTTAAATTGCTCTAAAAAATTGTCTTTAATGAAAACAAAACAAAACAAAGATAATGGAATACAAGGTTCCTTTTTTCTTAACATATTAGATATGAAGCACCCAGAATAGATGTAAATAAGAAGAGCTGATTAAAGTTTGCAAGGGGCATCCAGGACAAAGATATGGCCTTTCAAATAAACTACACCATCCGTAACATGCAGAACTATTCTGGCCATGGTAGTGTTTATGGGAAAAAGTCTACCATATTAACTTGAATGTGAAGGATGCATAGAGTCCTTAGACCTGGGCAAGCAGGGACTCTGCCCTTGTCTTGCCCTTCAGAAGACCTTAAGCTTTGGAATCACTTCATTGAATGGAACTAGCTGGGAGGCACTACCATGTGGCAGGATACTCTGAGGTCAGACTGAGGTGCACATGATACTTGGTCCTCATTTCAGACCCTCAGGGTGAGGTTAGAAAATGCTTGAGTTGCTCTGGGACTCACCCCAAAGAGATGTCCTGTGGCCCCATGACTGGAATGGGTTCTAGTAGGGTGGTCTGGTGGGTCAAGTGCTCATCCTGGATGTTATAATATTTCTTTCACAGAATCACAAACAAGATTAGGCTACCAGAATGGTCCTGATACAGTGGTTTTGGGTGAGGCACACTTAAGTTTGACACAAGATACGCTTAAGCTCTGGACTACTTAGTCCTTTGCCTCATCTGGCACTTGAACCACGGTATGGACCTGAGTTTTAGCACTTGTCCATGTTATTACCACAGTGCCACCTGCATCTTCAGCATCTAGGGACAATGAGGTTGGTAGTAGGCATCATTTACCATGTACCCACCATTTTCTCCCCACTTGCTACCAGGATAGTGGTTTCCTCTGTACCAAGCATCAGCCTTCTTGTGAACTTCTCTGGGACTGGCTGAATTTATTCTCTGAGGGTTTTCAAAACCATGCCCAGTAAGGAATGTTTGGTGTGACAGTTTTAAAAACTCTCAAAGAATATAGGTTCAGCCATTCCCAAGAGCCTGACTGACAATTGGTACCAAGCCCATGGAAGGGCTGGGGTGACTACCCTGGATGCCAATGAGGGAGGAGTGGTGGTGCACACAAGGTCAAGGATGTCTGTTTTTGGTGATGTGCTGTGGAAGACAGGGCTGCAGTCAACATCGACAGTTCACATCCCAGTGATTATGGCCTAAAAAGTTCAGTAGAAGACATGGTTGAAGAATGTTTGTTTTATGTATACAGTTTTGCATTCCAAATAGTAAATTTAACATGACCAGAAAATGAATTATCATTTACATTTTATTTCATAATTTAATGAAAGAGTCATTAGATGCTGATAGTCATGGGTGGCATGATAAATGATGGATGGTTCAGAGTCAAGAGTAAGGATGGCATCAGCCTTAAGTAAATGGCATTGGGAAACTGCAGAGGCAAGAAGACCCAGTTGTTTCAATACAAATAGTTTCTGACGGGCCACAGCATTGTGAGTAATAAGAGCATTACTGTGTTTTCTCTGGTGGTTGGAAATATGAAATTAGTCAGGAATGTTGCATTTGAAAATAAAAAACACAGAAAGATGGTTCCCGTTCATGGACAGGATGTGAGGGTGCCTGGGCCCTATGAAGAATGTTTATGTATACTAACTGGAAAATAAACAAATACATAGATACCTCTTTTCCATTCATAATTCTAAATCTTCAAGGACAAGGACCATGATGTAAAATATTTTAAAAACAAATTTTTTAAATAAAAAGAGCTGCACAAAAATATTTGCCTGGGGTCTGCACACCCTATGGGAGATCTTGGTTAGGACAGTGGTGAAACCCACCACTGCTGTAAAAGTAAAAGCGGAAACAGAGATGGGGGATCCAGAGCCCTACTTGCTCCAATCCCTCAATTTCTTCTTCCATTCTCCCTTGGGGATCACCAATGACACACTAAGGCCCCAATGAGCACAGCTGAAAAACACCCATCTTTCATCATCAAAATTATTTCTTAATCTAGGTAGAGAAATGGTGTGGGTTAGAACTTTGGCTTCTATTAATTCAAATTAATTAATAAAATTTACTAAATTAATTATTAACAATTAATTATTTAAAATAACAATTCTGTTATTTTAAATAATTAATTATTAACAATTAATAAATAATTAATAAAAGAATTGTTATCTATCACTGGATGATTAGAAATGTGGAAAATAAATTCTGTACTAATTTTTATTTTTATTTATTTATTTATTTATATATTTATTAATTTTTTTGCAGTATGCAGGCCTCTCACTGTTGTGGCCTCCCGTGGCGGAGCACAGGCTGCGGACGCGCAGGCTCAGCGGCCATGGCTCATGGGCCTAGCCGCTCTGCGGCATGTGGGATCTTCCCAGACCGGGGCACGAACCTGTGTTCCCTGCATCGGCAGGCGGACTCTCAACCACTGTGCCACCAGGGAAGCCCTGTACTAATTTTTAAAAATTCAAGCAGCAAGAAAAAAGTTATTTTTATAGTACTAGTTAATTTGGAAGACACAAACTATTTTTTATGTTTAAATAATTTTTATAATTTCATAATTTTAATAACTTCATCTATTTTTATTAAACTATTACAGATTCACTAGTTTTAATAATATTATTTATTTCAATTCTAAAGCTAGCTGATGATCCTTGAAAAATTATAAAAATATCAAAAGTAGGAGAAAAATGTCATCTCAGTTTTACCTGCCAAGTATTATTACCAGTAATTTATTATTGCATTTTGTTGACATGTTATTCTATGCATTATCAGGGTGACTCTAAATTTTTTTTAAATAGGAACAAAATATGAGATGAAATGTTGTACCAAATGATGCAGTTAGATTTTATTTAATAGCATGGTAAATGATATTTTTCTGACATAATATAAATCATAAGCAATCAATAAATGGTTAAACTTTTAAAGAAATTCTCATTGGATTTCCAAATATTTAGGAAAAGATTTTTTTAATTTAAATATTTCTAATTTCTAGGTAAATATACTATTTTAGCCAAGAAGTAAAATCTTTTATATGTTTGAAAAAATGCATGGATGTGAAATCAAGCAGTAGTTATATTTTCTTCCAAACAAATTAAAACAAATCAACCAAATTTACCTCTAAATTTTATATTAGACTTAGTGCAAACATGTGAAAACCACAAAAGTTAAAATAATTTTTATAATAACATATGAAAAAATTATTTACCTTACTCATTTCACTACTTAAATTGCCAGCAATTTCTCATGTGTAGAAATCAATGAGCAAATCTAATACTAATTTATCAAACCACTCCAAAATAGTTTTTACTTTTTATATACATTTCGTTCACTATTCTTAGATTATCCATTACTACAGATATTTAAAAGAAATCATTCTATGTAAATCTTGTCTTTCTACCAATAGGTGTCACTGAAAATGTGTATATTTCAACAGTAAACTACATTTACTACTATGCTGAAGTTGCCTTCTTACAATGCAGTTTTAGCTGAGGTTTGAATCAGGAACACCTATCAACCATAAAATTACTCTGATGTGAACAAGAGGAGTTTTGCTATGTAAATAGTATGAAAAATGTTTATAATGATGGACCATTACATCAATAATATTTTACTCTGCCGGTATTATAAAATTTATATTGTACTCAACTAAAATTGTATTTTGTTTAGCAAACTGGACATCATATTTTTCTCTATCATTTTACTATTGTTATCTGGCAAAATTGCCATTTCCATTTTAGTCTGGGATGTTGATGCTTATCTGAGTATACAATGCATATAAAATAATTTTACAGAATTTAGAAACAATTTGGCTTTGCTTAGACTGTTTATAAATATATTCTCTAATCTTTAATTCTTAATAAAACTAGGAACAAATACCTGACTATTTTTATTCGCATTAATTTTATTAGTAGTGCTCTTCATTTTATCCATGTATATATAAAATTCTGCTCCCAGTATAATAAAACTCTGATATCTCAGTCATTTAGAATCTTTTCTAAATCTAATTTAGTCAAGAGGTTTATTTCAACAACTCATAGGGGAAAAAAACAAAAACCATATGATATTCATTCTGCATTTTTAACAGTAGTTTTATTAAAGTGATTTATTGCCATAAGACAAATCCTAATGATATTTCTATTTTATAACTATTTTATTCTAGGCTGGGTTGGTGTGATTTATTCAAATTTCCTAAGAAAATATGAACCACTGTGTAGCTGTAGGTATTATGTAGCAAATGTGTTTTATATCATAATAATAAACATACATTTTTCATACCCGAACTTTCCAATAATCAGATATTCTTGAGTAGTTTCAGTGTTTTTATTGGATTCCAGTGAAGTCTCATTATCTTGTACAATTTGTCTGAACTATGCTTCTCCAGATCCCTACTATTTTCTTCTCTTTAAGGCTGTGTGAGAAAACAAATTTACCTGACAATGGGGCTTTATTTAATTCTATTTCCATTGTCTCATCTCTGACCAGTGATAGCTCAATGTGAAACTTTTCTTTCTCCTATCTGCTAGCAGTAATTCAGCTCAGTTTTCTTCCTTTTCTGAACTGCCAGAACACTTATTTCTTGATGTCTCCACTCCACGTCTACTTGTAGAGAATAATACGCAGTCATCAGTGCCACCACTCACCCCTGTTCCTTGATCACCTCTTCTCTTCAAACCACCATGCACAGCTTGAATCTTTTTAGGGTTTATAGAATAATATAGGCAACTTTAATCATTATTAGGGACAAAAAAAGCATAAAGAAAAGGTATTTGTTACTTTCACCTGAAAATGCAAGAATGGATTCAGACATAGTCAAACATGAACTCATGTAGTATCCAGTCTCCAAGAGGGCCCCCCTTTGCTTCTTGGAATTCACACTCTCCCTCCCACACTGTAGGAGAGTTGGTCTGTGTGATCAGTTGAATACAGCCCAAGAGATGGTATATCACTTCCAAAATTAGATTATCAGAAGACTATGCCTTCTGTTTTGAGCACTCTCTTTCTTGTTCACGTGTCTGTCACTTGCTTTGAGGAAGACCAGATATCACGTTACGGAAATGCTACTTGGGGAAGAAGTGGGGTCTCCAGTCAACAGACCACGGTGAATTGAAGTCTACCAAAAAACCAAGTGAGTGATCTTGGAAGCATATCTTCCAGCCTGAGTTAAGCCTCATGAGAGACACTGAGCCTGAAACACCAGCTAAGCCACTTCTGGATTCTTGACATACAGAAACTAAGAAGAAATAATTGTGTGTTTTTTCATGCTGCTAAGTTTTGGAGTAATTTATTATATAGCAATAGGTAACTAATACAGATCTCAAATAATATTATCAAACCTCTGAAAGAGTCTCTCTATACTTGTCTCTGATTATAACAATTTGCATCAATTACAGATGCAAATTAATGCAGGTGATCAAATGGTATAATCATGAGCTGTGTCTTTATCATATGGATTCTATATCAAGGATCTGAAAACTACAACTCAAATCAGACCTGCCACCTGTTCTTGTAAATAGAGTTATATTGGAATTTTTTTACATTTTGTCTATTACTACTCTCCTGCTACAGTTGCAGAGTTGAATAGTTAAGACAGAGGTCATATGGCTCACAAATCTTGTTCTACATGGTGGGCAGTATACACCTTGGCTTATATCCTTCCAAATTAGCAGCAAATGTAGGAAGAGAAATAAAAAGATATACAACTTGAGAGAACTCTGATTTACCTGTCCTGGGTCATGAGCTTTTGTATGAATTATGCAGACAGGTGAAAATGTTTCCATAACTGGCTGAGCTGAGGTCATGTGACTTTTAGAAAACTAGGATGAGATCTACTCAAGCCGTATGAAATTGGTTCCCCACAGGAAAGAGGGATCTTCTTCTTGAAGAAATGTATTAGTATCTAGGTACACTTGACAGGAGGTGGGAAAGTTGAATGAGATGATCACATAAAAATACTGTAGAAATAGACTAGAGAAAAATAGCCACTATAATGAAAATGACAAAGTAATAGCAATTTCAGAAATGCTCCAAAGAACCATGACTTTTATGCCTAGAGGCTGCATGCAATTCCCTTTCTTTGTGGATAAAGGTCTCCTGTTCTCTCTTTTTTTTTCATTCATGAGAATGGAAATCATACATCTCCCATGTCATTGTTCTTATCCTTCCTCTTTTCAGGTAGACCTCTTCCTGAGTTACAATTAGGATCAAGAACAACAGGTATTAACCATAGGCTATGCAAGTCCCATATAGGTCATGTGTAGGTTTGGTAAACTTCAGGCATAGCTCCACTGTTTTCATGTTAAGTCTTTGAATTATTATAGTGATTTTAGATTCTCATATATTTTTTGACAATTTCTCATGTAACTTTCAGGCAAAAGCTGTGAGATAAGTATTTTATTCACATAATGGCTTTGGTCCCCCAGGGAAAATGTTAATTGGGTTATATCATCTCAGGAGAAAATTCAGTTATTCACCTACTCACTGCCTGCTATAACTGCTGGCACATAATTTAGGTACATGATATGGGCTTATTATTTCTTAAGAAAATGTAAATCTCACACACGTAAATTAGATTAAACAGCAAAAACATGGACTTTGGAATTAGACTTAAATCTTTATTTCCCCATTAACTACCTATGATGCCTTGGATCAGTTAGTTGACCTGCTGAATTTAATTTTTCTCCTTTTTAAAAATGTATCTGGCAATGGTTAATTTGCAGAGATATTTAGATTACATAAATTAAAGTGCCTAGCACATAAAAAATTCTCAATAAACATTAGGATCGTATAATCTCAATATTGTTTAGCTCTTACAATTTACCCATCTGACAAAGGATTGTGAATGTTACCTTTCTGTGTTATAAGTAATTAATTTAATAAGTAATTTAAAACTAAGTTTAAATATAGCAGTACTATATAACCACTGGAAAAACATGTTATTAGGATCTGAGTTTTATAGGGAAAACTGAGTTTAATTGTATTTATATAAAATATTCACATTCTTAAGTTGATTGAACTCTACTAGTTAATTCTACTTCAATTGGATTAATTATGAAGAGAATTTCAAGCTATGATTTATTTATTGGTTAATCTTTGATCTAACTCTGCCTTCACTGTTCAGTACAGGCATACTTAATCACTTTAAAGACAATTGTTTTCTCTTTTCTTAATGTTTAAACTGATCACAGTTGACTGTATAGTGTCCTCTACCACTACATTCTGGATTAAGATGACCAGCTCTCACTTGCAGTGTTATATTTTGAAACAGCGTTAATGTATTACACAGTAGAGACGAGTCTTTCACTGATAAAGGAAAAACAATGTCTTGGTGCCTGTGACATTGTAGGAACAAAAGAGAGGAAATGAAACCTTCAGTTTTCATAAGATTTGGTGAACTGGGCAAATGCGCAATTTGATTTCTAGTTATTTTGTTTCATCTTCTTCTTTCTTTTCTGAGCTCTTTGCTCTTTCTCTTTTTTGGCTTTAATTTACCTTCCCTGGGTTGCATTCTTGACTCTTGAATTTTCACCCTTTCTGACTCTCAGCAAAGAGCTCTGCTTTGCTCCGTTGTTTGGGAAATTAATTTCCCTCCTCTGGCTTTCTCTGTGCTGACAGCTACACGTGATACTCTGGAACTCAGATACCTCTCCTCCTTCCTATCTTTCTGATTTATCTACACAGATCATGACAGGTTCTTAGAACCAATATCTCTGAGAATATAAACTATCTTCAGAATTTACTTTCTGCATTAACATGATTTTACTATTCCACTGTCTTCATCAACATTACTTTTCCAGAAAGGTCTTGGACAAGAAGAGAAATGTTGTAAATTATGTTATTGTTCATGCCAGGAAAATTCTGAAAGACCTATCAACTGGTCAATAGAAAACTCAAAGAGTACTTTATACCTTAAGACTCTTTGACCCTTTGTTGTAACATCCTCACCAGTCATTCATTATTATATTATGATCCTTATCCAGTCCTAACCAACCCCTGAATTCATCTGGCCCAAGTCTCCATCCTTGAACTGAAAGACTCAGCTTAAACTAGTCTTTAAAATATCATCAATATGCCAGCTTTGTTTTTTTTCTCTAAGATGCTACTAAGGCTGTGAGGCATTGCTTTCCCTTAGCACAGTAAGCAATAAGTTCAGTTTTGTACAATCAACATGTTGTTTTTGTGGTATTTTGGGGATCCAGCAGCCACCATATCTAAAATTAGTATTTCTCCTCTGAGCAGCTCCTGTACCTCTTTACTTTTTATCACAATTCTATTAATGGAAGATTTGACTTTTTTTAAATTTTATATTGAAGTATAGTTGATTAGCAATGTTGTGTTAGTTTCAGGCATACAGCAAAGTGGTTAAGACCAGGCTTGTTTCATGGATAGAATGGCTGGATAGAAGAGGAACCATCTTTGCCATCTTTCTCTTTCTGACTATCTTCAGATCCTGTCATTTCTATTTTGGAAGTATAATTTTTTGTTTGTTTGTTTGTTTGTTTGTTTTTGCGGTACGCGGGCCTCTCACTGTTGTGGCCTCTCCAGTTGAGGAGCACAGGCTCCGGACGCGCAGGCTCAGAGGCCATGGCTCACGGGCCCAGCCGCTCCGCGGCATGTGGGATCTTCCCGGACCGTGGCACGAACGCGTGTCCCCTGCATCGGCAGGCGGACTCTCAACCACTGCGCCACCAGGGAAGCCCTGGAAGTATAATTCTGACTTCTTTCCAATTTCACAGCAGCTTTAGTAAATTTTATTCTAACTTGTTACTATAAATTCTTAATTTCCCTCCTCTGGCTTTAGAATGATTGTTAACAATACTAATGCCACAAATGAGATGGTTTGTTTAATATTAGTTAATTTTACCTTAATGTATAAAGATAATAAATATTTTATTTATCAAAAGGCTAATAAGAACAAACATATAGAATTTGATTAGAAATAGCATAACAGGTCCGATGCTGGTACTATCAATACAAATGCATGAACAGTATCTGGCCCATGGTAAAAGTTCAAGAAATATTTATGGAATAAGTACATGGAATTAATTTCTGAAAATCAAAAATTGACTTTTACTCCATCAACAGCATCTTTTCCTCCTTGTTAAGAAAATCCTAACTTTTAGTGTAAAAAACAAATCATCATCAGGAATGAAGGTATTTACCTGCAGTTAGTTGGCCATGTGACTAAGGTTTATTCAAGGACTTGCAGGTAGGTATGTTACATGGGAAGATAGGATGCCTTCTTAACACATAGGCTTCTTTCCAAAGATGAAAGAACCTAAAAGCCAATAAGGTTTAAACTTCAGGACCCCTTATTATCATGGGCACCTTCGGTAAATTAAATATTTGTATATGAATTTTCAAATTATTCTGATGTGAGTGTTCCATTTATTTCCTATCAGGACCCTAACTAATGCTACACTTTCGAAATGTAGTTCATACTTTGAAATCTCTTTCCCTTAGATTTGTCTCTGAATTAACCTATCTAGTTTAATCTGAATGGTCATTGCTTGCAATTTAACTCTAGTTTATAATTTTAATAACTTCTCAGATCCTCTTTATTCTTAGTGGACAAGCAATATTTTTTACGCCTATTATGTTTTTATCTTCTGACAAATTTGCTTGTCTGATCTTATTAGAGACATCAGGTGGATTATTTTTGAACCAATTGTATAAGTATCTGAACATTCCAATAAAAATTACTGATAAGAATATCCCTTAAATCAGACAAATACAGTGATATCATCATGTTAATTAATAATAGAGCTTCCCTGGTGGCGCAGTGGTTGAGAGTCTGCCTGCCGATGCAGGGGACACAGGTTCGTGCGCCGGTCCGGGAAGATCCCACATGCCGCGGAGTGGCTGGGCCTGTGAGCCATGGCCGCTGAGCCTGCGCGTCCGGAGACTGTGCTCCGCAACAGGAGAGGCCACAACAGTGAGAGGCCCGCGTACCACAAACAAACAAAAATAATAATAATAATAAAATACAACCAATTAGCATACAGTACACATAATAGCATAATATTTTTTAAATTGTACATGATTATAGCAGCTACTGAGAGTGAGCCATAGAAAGAAAGTAGTTAATTACAGATTTAGAGAAACATTCATGAGGGAAATCCATTGCTCCAGAGTTAGATTACTCCTATACTGAACAATTCATCAATGAGAATTGGTAAGTGCTGAGTGAGATAGAGTAGAATGCATATGCAAATCTTGCTATAAGGAACAATTTTAAAATGCCAGGGAAATAAAAAATAGAGCACTTGCCCTAAGGATCTTAAAATCTAGTTAAGATGAAACTGGTAACATACTTAAATGGCCTAGAACCTGAGTTACAGCATATGAGAAAGGCTACTGTAGACTGATACATATTAATCAGATCTATTAAAGGAATAATAAAGAAAGAATAGAAAAAGAAGACTGCAGAAATTTATAGCAAATGAGTGGGAACACAATGGGAGAAAGAAAAAATGAATATGAAAAATATGAATCAATTAAGCATAATAAATGATTTTGTAAGTAAAAAATGTGCTTGATCTGCTATACCAATTCCTTAAACTAAGAATATACATTACATAAACAATTTTTGAGTGTAAATAATGTGCAAGAAATGCTAACAATAACAGATACAATAAATGTAAAATTTATTTCTCTAAAATTCTCTTACCTGGAATTTAAAATTAGGAATTGCTTATTATTCAAAAATATTAAATGGAATTTTTTAAACTTCTTTCCAGCATATAAATCAAGACAATTTTTGTTTTTTCTTTTGAAAATATTCTAACTCACTTATGAATTTATTTATTTTGAGAAGTTCTGTCCCTGAAATCCAGGTCATTTCCTTCTAGCTATTTCATAGGTTTTACAGTCATTTAATTTAACATTTAAGCTAGATTAGAGTACATGTACTATTATTTATATTGGAAAGCATACTTTTCACTACAATAATGCAGTTATACTCAATACTTGCAGTGAGATTCTATGCTGAGCATGAAATTAGCTTTTATCACAAAGGTGTGATTTAATAAATGTCCAATACCAGAAAATCTGAAAGCATAGAAAGGAAAATACATTTCTCACAGATGATAGACCAAAACACTTTCATGTGGAAATCTCTACTTACAATTTTGATTCTATGCATATACTTATTTTAAATAATAGATTTTATCAAAGCTTTCACTTTTGATTAGAACAATCTTGCAAGTAATCATTAAGGCCCAAGATATACATTTCTCATGAAATTGCTATAAATATATGTGAAATTATATCTTAAGAAGAAACAATCAGAAAAATCTTTTCTCGCCTATTTTCCCTTTTTTTTTTTTTTTTGGTATCAAAAGAGACAGTATGTTACAATGGAAACGGAAACAGATAAGGTAAGTCAAGAAATGTGTAAGAGTCCCAATGTTGCCTTAATTTAATATTTGGTTTGGTTCAAATCAATTAACTTCTCTGGACCTCATTTTCTATATATACAAAATTATGAAATTAGACTAGGTGATACTGAAGTTTCTTTCTATATCTTAAAGTATGTGATGCTAATATAAGCATTTAAATAATATTAGGTAATCTTTGAAAAACATGTATACACACTATTTCCACTTAAACTATGTAATTAGCACACAATCCATTTTAGATTTCAGTTTTTTATAAAAATGCTTAATTAAAAATAAAACTAATAATACTTAATTGAGGTATAATTTATACACTGTAAACTGCACATATCTTAAGTATTCAGATGATGAAACAAATGTATGCTCTTGTATTAAAGTTCCCCAAATCATTTCCACCACCCTAAAAAATTTCCTGGTGCCCCTCTCCAATCAATCCCTCTCTCCCTCCACTACTCCACTGGCAACCACTTTTCTACTCTTCTGATTACTATCACCATAAATGTTTTGCTTGCTCATGAACTTCATGTATATGAGATCATACAGTATATACTTTTTTGTCTGACTTCTTTGGCTCATCATGATGATTCTGAAATGCATTTGTGTTGCTAGACATATCACTGAACTGTTCTTTTTGTGTCGAAAAATAGTAACCCATTTTTGGAATATCACATTGTTCATAAATCCAATCTAATGATTGAGAGACATTTGGGTTGTTTCCAGTTTTGAGCTATTATGAATAAAACTGTCATGGAAATTCATTTACAAGTCTTTTTGTGGACATAACATTTATTTTCTTTGGGTATATACCTAAGAAAGGAATAGCTGAGCATTAGGAGAGGTATCTTTACCTTAGAAACTGCCAAGGAGATTTACAAAACAGTTGAATAATTTTACATTCCCACCAGCAGTCTATGAAAATTACAATTGCCCTACCACCTCACCAATTTTAAATTTTATCCACCTATATACTGTGAAGGTTTAAGTTGCATGTCCATGATGAATAATGCTATTGGGTATCTTTTCATATGCTTGATGGTCATTCATATATATTTCTTTGTGAATTGCTTGTTTAACTCAATTTATCAGTTGATAAATTGAACTATTAAAAAATTATACTAATCAAAGATACTGTGAAGCAAATGATAGAGCAAAACACAAATGGAAGAAAGTGTTAGCAATACATATATTATACATAACATTTCATACATGAAAAAACCCCACTTTAATCCAGAATACATAAATAATTCCTACAAATCAATATGAAAAAGATAAGCAATGTAATTTTTTTTTTTTTTCCGGTACATGGGCCTCTCACTGTTGTGGCCTCTCCCGTTGTGGAGCACAGGCTCCGGACGTGCAGGCTCAGTGGCCATGGCTCACGGGCCTAGCTGCTCAGCGGCATGTAGGATCTTCCCGGACCGGGGCACAAACCTGTGTCCCCTGCATCGGCAGGCGAACTCTCAACCACTGCGTCACCAGGGAAGCCCCAGCTTGTCTTATTTTTATAATTGATATTTTAGTCTCTCCCTCTCTCATATATTATTTAAAAATAAACATATTAATTGACATGTATTATAGAATGTCACATATTTTCCAACTGAGGCTTACTTTTTCATTTTTATTATATCTTTCAAAGAACAAAATAGTTTAATTTTGATAAAGTCCAATTTATCAATATTTTTTCTTCTGTAGAGAGCTTTTTTTGTTTGTTTATTGTTTTTAAGTAAGCTTTATCTACCTTGAAGTGATGTAGCTTTTTATCTATACTTTTATGGTATTTTATGGCAGAAGGGCTAAACTTTCCCTTGATTTTTAAATTAATTTTTTGTTATTCAAGGGTTCACTTTTTGTGTGGCATCTCAATAATTTCAGCAGAAAGCTTTTTTAGTGTTTCTAATCTGCCATGTCATCTTAAGTGAGAGTCAGTATACTGTAGTCAAAACTGTCTTCATACAAACCTTAGTTTCACCATTTATGAGATGTATTAGCCTCTGATTAAACAGCTATGTCTTTCCTAGTGGAAAATATAGCATTACATTTATACAGTGAGTCCCCTACATATGAAGAGTTCTGTTCTGAGAGCACGTTCGTAAATCCAATTTGTTCGTTAAGTCCAACCAAGTTAGCCTAGGTACCCAACTAACACAATTGGCTATATAGTACTGTACTGTAATAGGTTTATAATACTTTTCACACAAATAATACATAAAAAGCAAACAAATACAAAAAATAAACATTTTAATCTTACAGTACAGTATCTTGAAAAGTACAGTACAACCGCTGGCATACAGGGGCTGGCATCAAGCGAACAAGCAAGACGAGTTACTGACTGGAGGAAGGAGAGGAGGTGGGAGATGGCAGAGCTGAAGGATCGTCAGCAATAAGAGACAGAGGGCAAGGTGCAATTTCACTCATGCCTGACGTTGATGTACAGGTTCTGATTCCTTGCTGAATTCCATTCTATCTACCGTCTTGAAAAAATGATCCAGTGATGTCTGGGTAGTAGCTCTTTTTTCCTCCTCATAGATGACATGGTAGCACTGGATTACATTCTGAACAGCTGCTGAAACCTTCATGTACCGTTCTATGTTCAGGGGCTGTGCCTCAAAAACTAACATTGTCTCCTCAAATAAAGAAAATCCCCTTGCCGTTTCCTGCATCGGGAATCTCTTTGGTACTTCAGTTACTTCTTCTTCCTCTTGTCACTCCACTCTCTCAATTATTTTCACATTTTTTCCATCGTTATCTCTTGGTGCTTCTTAGCAGTACCAGCTACGTCACCGATGCTTTTATGCTTGCTTCCAGACGTCCTGGGCTTGAAATAGAGATACTGTACTACTGTACTCTATACAGTACTCTACAGTGAAGTACACAAAAGCACAACCACTTGTAGAGGATGCACACATGTGAAAATATATTCCAGACACGTGCACTAACTTACGTGATTGGACATTTGAATGCAAGTTAGCATCTTTGAACGTTTGCAACTTGAAGCTTCCTATGTAGGGGACTTACTGTAGTGTGGAGAAAATGAAACTGAAATTTACAAACAGTTACACTAAGCCTAAAGAGCTCCTTAAGTTATTTCTAAGCAAACATCTACCTAGGGAACTAGAGGTATTTGTTAATTCTAACTCAAGGCATTAATCTGCTACTTTGGGAGACTAGATGCAAGGCCTGATACATTTCTTCTGTCTGCTAGGCCTTGAAATATCTCACTCTTCTAAAAATCCATTCTGATTTTGTTTAAACTGTCACTGAAATTTTTGTTACTTTCTTCTACTAGAACACTTCTTCTCCCTATCTGGCCAAGGAACTCACCTCCTTATGATGCTGGCATGTATCAGATGGCTCTATCTCACTCAGGACTTTGCCATCTTATAAATTTTGATCATATCTACTTAACTTTACAGTGGGGAGGCTGCAACTGGTAGGAAAGTCTATTCTTTCAGATGAGAAATTCAGATTCCCAGGTAGTGCTGCCAGAGTATGAAATCATCCATAAATCAAACTTAGTTCACTCTATTTTTCTCTTTAAGTTTTTACTATGAAAAATTTCAAAAACATACAAATAGCAGAGAATAGTATAATAAACTTCATACGGGCATCACTCAGCCTCAACAATTATTAACAGAGGGCCAATTTTGTTTCGTTGATATGCACCCCATTGCCCTTGCCTCCCACTAAATTAGTTTAAACAAATACTAGCCCCTTCAACAGCAACAACAAAAAAAACAAAACAAATACTAGCCCCTATACCATTTCATCCAATTTATTAAAAAATAGGAACTTTTGCTTAACATCAATATCATTATCACACCTATTTTAGTTTATAATAATTCTTGAATATCATAAATCTATATATGTTATCCCAGATTATAGCAGAGTGGGTCTGTATGAGAAGTAATCAAGGTTATTTGAAATGAGAAATATTTATCGTTTCTTTTAATTTTAAAATTTGTGCTTACCTAGTGCTATAAATTTTATATGAACTTATTACATTCAATTTAAGGTGATAGGATTGGTATCATAACCTCCAAATATATTCTCATTTTGTAAGGTGAGTTTTACATACCTAAAATAAATTGAGAGTCAGTATAATTATATGTTGGTCTGCAGTCATATTAACCTTTCTTTCACTCGTAATACCACTTGTTAAGAGGGCCTTCAAAATATCTGTATTTTCTTAGTATCTTGATAATGAGTATGTGATTGATCTCACTTTATAGATAAGGAAACTGAAGCTTAGAGAAATATTTGATATGAGTCATAAATGGAGAATCCAGTGTTTGAACCCTGACATTTACACTATTTTCAGTCCACTATGATAGGTTTTACCTATGTAATTATGATGGGAATATTAAATCCAGTGTTTCTACTACACCAGCCATGTTACCAAGTACCACAAGATAGAAATTAGCAATTGCCATTATTTCAATGGTAGTCATTCTGAAGTGGAAGCAAAATTCTTTACTCATTCTTTACCTTCTAGTGTTTTTTTTCCTCAAAATTAAGACATAAAGAAATGTTACCAAAGTAGCCTACCACTGAAAACTCTGACATTTCCACCTAAACTCTGCTAATGACTGTGGTGATGAGCGCTATCTTCTCCCTCATCTGGAAGTGTTTGTACTGATTACAGAATCAACTCTGTTCTACCACAAGGAGTTCCCAAATACTCTCAATTACATCTTTTCAATATCTTATGAACCCATCTTCACTGAATTTACTCAACCATTTCTTAAGAGATAACTACATACAAAGGCAAGTAATGTGTTATGTGGTATAGAAAGGTGATGAAGCATTTCATTTTCTTCAAGAGAGTTTACGAAGAAAGTATAAAAGAAATGTACATAAATCATTATAATAAAAGATTTAAAAAAAGAAATTGTCTTAAGAAAGACAGAATGAAGGTAATATGGAAATTAAAGTGTCCCTAAAACATCTAAAAAATAATAGTACAGAAGTGTAGAAGTATGAAGACATCCTTTGTGAAACTCAGCAAGTGGCATAAGGGGAGACCAGAGGTAGATTAGATTCAATTATCAAGATGTAGATTATCATCTTATAAACAGATATTCATCCTTCCCCTTCCCACACTTGCTCTGTCACTTAAGTCAGTCTCCATACGTCAACTTCCCCCACAAGATCCTTGACATTTAAAGCAGAGTGTTTACAGTCATGCTAAGTAACTCTGACCTCAGATGGCTTGATTAACCTATTTAAATTTTATGCATGGTACTGCGTGCAAACCTATTCATCAGGGTTCATAAACAAAAGCAAGAGCTTTAATCAGTTTCCTACTACATCTAATGCTCTATGGTTGTCTTTATTATACCTGAAAGTCAAACGCTATTTCATGCAATATTTTAATCTGCATTAAAATTCAAATATCTTCATCAAGTTTGGTGTCTATAATGTGGGACATTCTTTGACAATTGTGGAGAGATTATGTCAGCAGACTTCATTTCTAAAAACTAACAGGTTAATACGCTATTTTGACTTATGCAAGAAAAATTGATCAAATAGAATTGGGAGAGGAAGAGTATAGACAGTATCAATAATTTACATTCTTTGCAGAAAACTATAGCTGGCATTCTAGGAAATTCTCAGGTCTGTTAGACTGAATTCCTTAACCCTGGCAGCATAATCTGAGCACCCTTCTCTCTTTGCTCCCATGTCTCAGTAGCTCTTTAAGTAACCATGCCAACATGCACGTCATCTAACACCATAGACAAGATGTGCGTACATGTAAATAAATAGCCGAATAAACCTAAGACTTATCAATAGTTTACATATAACTTAATGTAGTCTTATATATGTAGCACAAATGTTTTCCAAAACCTATTACTGGAGCTTCAGTCTTATTAATGAGATTAAAATTTAGAGGGAGTTGTTACATGCTAATTCCTAGGCAAATAAAATATTCACTCCTTTGTAGAGTTAATTTTAATTTGTTTAACCTAATCTTTTCATCATGTATTGTTTGATGGAATAACCAGTGATGAATATTAAGATGATGACACTTTTTAATGGATGATAAATCTTTAATTGAAGAATTACAGTAATGAACTCTGTATTCATGATTTTGGATTAATTCAGAATTAATGTCGCAAGTACAAAAGAATACTTTCTTTATGATCAATTCATTTTCATGGATTTTTTAATTTAATTATATTAAACAGTGGTAATTACTTGAGAGTTTAATTTAAAAGGCTGCTTTGATTTTTCTTTATAGGAAATTGAAATGGCAGAGTACAAATATCATTATTAAACATTTGTTCCCAGGAGGACCTTCAAGATGGCAGAGGAGTAAGACGTAGATATCATCTTCCTCCCCACAAATACATCAAAAATATATCTACATGTGGAACAAATCTTACAGAACACCTACTGAACGCTGGCAGAAGACCTCAGACTTCCCAAAATGCAAGAAACTTCCCAGGTAACTGGGTAGGGCAAAAGAAAAAAGAAAACACAGAGACAAAAGAGTAGGGATGGGACCTGCACCTCTGGGAGGGAGCTGTGAAGGAGGAAAATTTTCCACACATTGGGAAGCCCCTTCACTGGCGGAGACAGTGGGTGGGCAAGGTGGGGAGCTTCAGAGCCATGGAGGAGAGCGCAGCAACAAGGTGCAGATGGCAAAGTGGAGAGATTCCTGCACAGAGGATCGGTGCTGACCAGTACTCGCCAGCCTGAGAGGCCTGTCTGCTCACCTGCCAGTGCGGGTGGGGGCTGGGAGCTGAGGCTCGGGCTTCGGAGGTCAGATCATAGGGAGAGGACTGGGGTTGGCTGCGTGAACACAGCCTGAAGGGGTTAGTGCACCACAGATAGCCAGGAGGGAGTCCAGGAAAAACTCTGGACCTGCCTAAGAGGAAAGAGACCATTGTTTCTGGGTATGCAAGGAGAGGAGATTCAGAGCACCACCTAAACGAGCTTCAGAGACGGGCGCAAGCTGCGGTTATCAGCACGGACACCAGAGACGGGCATGAGAGGCTAACGCTGCTGCTGCAGCCACCAATAATCTTGTGTGCAAGCACAGGTCACTATCCACACCTCCCCTTCCAGGAGGCTGTGCAGGCCGCCACTTCCAGGGTCCCGTGATCCAGGGAAAACTTCCCCGAAGAACACACAGTGCGCCTCAGGCTGTTGCAACGTCAGGACGTCCTCTGCCCCTGCAGGCTTGCCCCGAAATCTGTACCCCTCCCTCACCCTAGCCTGAGTGAGCCAGAGTCCCGTAACCAGCCGTTCCTTTAACCCCCTCCTGTCTAGAAGAAGAACAGATGCCAGAGAGAGACCTACATGCAAAGGCAGGGCCAAAACCAAAGCTGAGTCCCAGGAGCTGTGCGAACAAAGAAGAGAAAGGGAAATTTCTCTGAGCAGCCTCAGGAGCAGCAGTTTAAAGCTCCACAATCAACTTGATGTACCCTGCATCTGTGGAATACCCGAATAGATAATGAATCATCCCAAAATTGAGGTGGTAGACTTTGGGAGCAACTATAGACTTGGGATTTGCTGTATGCAATTGACTAGTTTCTGATTTTAATGTTTATCTTGGTTTAGTTTTTAGTGCTTGTTATCATTGCTGGATTTGTTTATTGGTTTGGTTGCTCTCTTCTCTTCTTTTTTTTAATTACTTTTAAAATTTTTAATTTTAATGATATTTAAAATTTTTTTATTTTAATAACTTTAATTATTTTATTGTTTTCTTTCTTTCTTTCTTTTTTTTCTCCCTTTTCTACTGAGCTGTGTGGCTGACAGGGTCTTGGTGCTCCAGCCAGATGTAAGGCCTGAGCCTCTGAGGCGAGAGAGCCAAATTCAGGACATTGCACCACCAAAGACCTCCTGGTCCCACGTAATATCAATTGGCGAGAGCTCTCCCAGAGACCTCCATCTCAGCACTAAGACCCAGCTCCACTAAAAGACCAGGAAGCTCCAGTGCTGGACACCACATGCCAAACAACTAGCAAGACAGGAACACAATCTAACCCGTTAGCAGAGAGGCTGCCTAAAATCATAATAAGTTCATAGACACCCCAAAACACACCACTGGACGTGGTCCTGCCCACCAGAAAGATGAGATCCAGCCTCATCCACCAGAACACAGATACAAGTCTCCTCCACATGAAGCCTACACACCCACTGAACCAACCTTACCCACTGTGGGCAGACACCAAAAACAACAGGAACTTCGAACCTGCAGCCTGCAAACAGGAGACAGCAAACACAGTTAGTTAAGCAAAATGAGAAGACAGAGAAATCCACAGCAGATGAAGGAGCAAGGTAAAAACCCATGAGACCAAACAAATGACAAGAAAATAGGCAGTCTACCTGAGAAAGAATTCAGAATAATGATAGTAAAGATGATCCAAAATCTCGGAAATAGAATGGAGAAAATACAAGAAACGTTTAACAAGGACCTAGAAGAACTAAAGAGCAATCAAACAATGATGAACAAAACAATAAATGAAATTAGAGTGGCATGGACATATAAAGACTACCAAATGCAAAAACAGATAGCTAGTGGGAAGCAGCCACATGGCACAGGAAGATCAGCTCGGGGCTTTGTGACCACCTACAGGGGTGAGATAGGGAGGGTGGGAGGGAGATGCAAGAGGGAGGAGACATGGGGATATATGTATATATATAGCTGATTCACTTTGTTATAAAGCAGAAAATAAAACACCATTGTAAAGAAATTATATTCCAATAAAAATGTTTAAAAAAAACTTAAAAAATGAAAAACAATTAAAAATAATAAAAATCTCCAGAAGGAATCATTAGCAGAATAACTGAGGAAGAAAAACTGGTAAGTGACCTGGAAGATAAAATAGTGAAAATACCTACCACAGAGCAGAATAAAGAATGAAAAGAATTGAGGACAGTCTCAGAGACCTCTGGGACAACATTAAATGTACTAACATTCTAATTACAGGGGTTCCAGAGGAAGAAGAGAAAAAAAAGGGACTGAGAAAATATTTGAAGAGATTATAATTGAAAACTTCCCTAATATGGGAAAGGAAATAGTCAATCAAGTCCAGGAAGTGCAGAGAGTCCCATACAGGGTAAATCCAGGGAGAAACACACCAAGACACATATTAATCAAACTATCAAAAATTAAATACAAAGAAAAAATATTAAAAGCATCAAGGGAAAAGCAACAAATAACATACAAGGGAATCCCCAAAAGGTTAACAGCTGACCTTTCAGCAGAAACTCTGCAAGCCTGAAGGAAGTGGCAGGACATATCAAAAGTGATGAAAGGGAAAAACCTACAACCAAGATTACTCTACCCAGAAAGGATCTCATTCAGATTCGACAGAGAAATTAAAAGCTTTACAGGCAAGCAAAAGCTAAGAGATTCAGCACCACCAAACCAGCTTTACAACAAATGCCAAAGGAACTTTTCTAGGTAGGAAACACTAGAAAAGGAAAAGACCTACAATAACAAACCCAAAACAATTAAGAAAATGATAATAGGAGCATACATATTGATAATTACCTTAAATGTAAATGCGTTAAATGCTCCAACCAAAAGACATAGACTGGCTGAATGGACACAAAAACAGCACCCGTATATATGCTGTCTACAAGAGAACCACTTCATACCTAGGGACACATACAGAAGACATACAGAAGATCCGCGGTATGTGGGATCTTCCCGGACCGGGGCACGAACCCGTGTCCCCTGCATCGGCAGGCGGACTCTCAACCACTGTGCCACCAGGGAAGCCCAGAGTCTTTAATTTTTTTAATTCTTTATTATCCAAATAAAATTTCACTTTCTTTCTGGTTCAGAGAAAGAAGTTTTAAACTTAGGTCACAAAAAGTGAATTCTTTATTATAAGCTGTCTAATTTGATATGTCTCTAGGTGACCAACACAAGTAATAAGAGAATCATTATTTTTGGAACAAATTTTTTTTTTGAATTTTTATTTCTCCTTTTATTTATTTATTTATTTATTTTAACATTTTTCTTGGAGTATAATTGCTTAACATTGTTGTATTAGTTTCTGCTGTATAACAAAGCAAATCAGCTATACATATACATATATCCCCATATATGCTCCCTGTAACATCTCCCTCCCACCCTCCCTATCCCATCCTCTAGGTGGTCACAAAGCACCAAGCTAATCTCCCCAGGCGATGCAGCTGCTTCCCACTAGCTATCTATTTTACATTTGGTAGTGTATATATGTTGATGTCACTATCTCACTTTGTCCCAGCTTACCCTTCCCCCTCCCTGGGTCCTCAAGTCAATTCTCTATGTCTGCATCTTTATTCCTGTCCTGCTCATAGGTTCTTCAGAACCACTTTATTATTTTTTTGATTCCATATATATGTGTTAGCATACAGTATTTGTTTTTCTCTTTCTGATTTACTTCACTCTGTATGACAGAATCTAAGTCCATTCACCTCATGACAAATAACTCAATTTCATTTCTTTTTATGGCTGAGTAATATTCCATTGTATATACATGCCACATCTTCTTTATCCATTCATCTGTTGATGGACACTTAGGTGGACTCCACGTCCTGGTTATTGTAAATAGTGCTGCCATGGCCACTGAGCCTGTGCATCTGAAGCCTGTGCTCCGCTACGGGAGAGGCCACAACAGTGAGAGGCCCATGTACCGCAAAAAAAAAAAAAAAAATTAAAGATTCTTCCTAAAATTATAATTATGTTTATTACTAAGATTTCCACATAAACATACCTGAAAATTAAGTCTCAGTGTTGAGAAGAAAAAAAATCTAGGGCTTCCCTGGTGGTGCAGTGGTTGAGAGTCCCCCTGCCAATGCAGGGGACACGGGTTCGTGACCCGATCCAGGAAGATCCCACATGCCATGGAGCGGCTGGGCCCGTGAGCCATGGCCATGGAGCCTGTGCTCAACAGGACAGGCCACAACAGTGAGAGGCCAGCATAGGGCAAAAAAAAAAAAAAAAAAAATCTATAGAATGGATATAACTGAACAGCACTAACTTAGAAAAGTTACATTCAGGCAATGGTTTCATGTGTTGAGAACAGCTTGGATTTTCCCCAGAACTCCAAATACTATTGTTAAAATGTTAAACTTGACCCAAATATTAAAAAAATCAAACAATACTTTTAAAATTATTGCAATGCATTATGTCATATCAAAGAGTAAAATAATTCTAAGAGAAGTAGAAAAGTGGAACACCAGGTCTAGTGGTTCACACCTGGTTGGAAAACAGTGAATTAGGAATATCAAAATAACATCATCAAACATTTCCTGAGCCATACATACGAGCACACCTTGGAAATATTGTGGGTTTGTTTCCAGACCACCACAATAAAGTGAATTTCTAAATATAGTCACACAAATTTTTTGGTTCACCAGTGCATATAAAAGTTACATTTACACTATACTGTAGTCTATTAAATGTGCAATAACATTATGTTTTTAAAAGGAATGTACGTACTTTAATTTAAAAATATTTTATTGCTAAAAAGTGCTGCCCATTATCTGAGCCTTCAGAGTTATATTTGCTGGTGGAGAGTCTTGTCTTGTTGTTGATGGCTTGTTGACTGATCAGAGTGGAGGTTGCTAAAGGTTGGGTTGGCTGAGACAATTTCTTAAAATAAAACAATGGTAAAGTTTGCTGCATTGATTGACTTCCTTTCACAAACAATTTCTCTGTAGCATGCAATATCATTTGATAGCATTTTACCCAGAGTAGAATTTCTTGCAAAATTAGAATCAGTCTTCTCAAACCTTGTTGCTGCTTTGTCAAGTAAGTTTATGTAATAATCTAAATCCTTTGTTGTCATTTCAACAACCCTCACAGCATCTTCACCAGTAGATTCAATCTCAAGAAACTAGTTTCTTTGCTATCCATAAGGAGCAACTCCTCATCCCTTAAAGTTTTATCATGAGCTTGAAGCAATTTAGTCACATCTTTGGACACCACTTCTAATTCTAATCCTCTTGCTATTTGCACCATATCTGCAGTTAATTCCTCCACTGAAGTCTTGAACCCCTCAAAGTCACCCATGAGGGTTGGAATCAACTTCTTCCAAACTTCTACTAATGTTGACCTCTTCCCCTGAATCACAAATGTTCTTAATGGCATCTAGAACGTGGAATCAACTTTACAGGGACTTTGCCCAGATTCATCAAGGGAATCACCATCTGTGGCAGATATAGCCTTACATATGTATCTCTTAAATAATGAGACTTGAAAGTCAAAATGACTACTTGATCCATGGGCTACAAAATGGATGTTGTATTAGCAGGCATGAAAACAACATTAATCTCATTGTAGATCTCCATCAGAGCTCTTGGGTGACCAAGTGTATTGCCAACAAGCAGTAATATTTTCAGAGGAGTTTTTTTTCTGAGCAGTAGTTCTCAACAGTGGACTTAAATATTCAGTAAACCATGTTGTAAACAGATATGCTGTCATCCAGGTTTGTTTCTTCATTAAGAGAGCATAGGCAGAGTAAATCTAGCATAATTCTTAAGGGCCCTAGGATTTTTGGAATGGTCAATGAGCATTGACTTCAACTTAATATCACCAGCTACATTAGTCCTAACAAGAGTGTCAGCATGTCCTTTGGAGCTTTGAAGCCAGGCATTGACTTCTCCTCCCTAGCTATGAAAGTCCTAGATGACATTTTCTTCCAATATAAGGCTGTTCCATCTACACTGAAAATCTGATGTGTAGTGCAGATACTTTCATTAATTATCTTAGCTAGATTTTCTGGATAACCAGAAAATTCTGTTGCAGTGTCTACATCAGCACTTGCTGCTTCACCTTGCACTTTTATATTATGTAGATAGCTTCTTTCCTTAAACTTCATGAACCAACCTCTTCTAACTTTAAACTTTTCTTCTAAAGCTTCCTTACCTCTCTCATTTTCATAGAATTGAAGAAGGTTAGGGCCTTGCTCTGGATTAGTCTTTGGCATAAGTGAATGTTGTAGCTGGTTTGATCTTCTATCCAGATCACTAAAACTTTCTTCATATCAGCAATCAGGTTTTTTGCTTTCTTATCATTCATGTGTTCATGGGAATAACACCTTTAGTTTCCTTCAAGAGCTTTTCCTTTGCATCTACAACCTGGCTGTTTGGCCCAAGAGGCCTCATTTTCAGCCAGTCTTGGCTTTCAACATGCCTTCCTCATTAAGCTTCACCATTTCTGGCTTTTGATTTAAAGTGAGAGACATATGACTCTTCTTTCCACTCAACACTTAGAGGCCATTGTGGGATTGTTAATTGGTCTAATTTCAATATTCTTGTGTCTCAGGGAATAGGGAGGCCTGAGTAGAGAGAGAGATGGGGAACAGTTGGTCTATGAGGCAGTCATAAATGGCATTTATCCATTAAGTTTGCCATCTTACATGGGTGTGGCTCATGGTTCCCCCAAACAATCACAATAGTAACAACAAAGATCACTGATCACAGATCACCATAACAAATATAAGAATGAAAAGATTAGAAATATTATGTGGATTACCAAAATGTGACACAGAGATACAAAGTGAGCAAATGCTATTGGAAAAATGGCACCAATAGACTTGTTGGATGCGAGGTTGCCACAAATCTTCAATTTGTAAAAAATGCAATATTTGTGAAGCACAATAAAGTGAAGCACAATAAAACGAGGTATGCCTGTACACTATTCTTTCTTAAGCCTTTTCTCTCCACTGTACAACCATTGTCACAGCCCAACCATCTAACATTTATTCTTTTTATAGAATGCCTGCCAAATTATAACTTCCTTCTCATTAACCATCCACTGAATATTTTCAGTCAAATTTCAAAACCTCTAAAAACTTTTCCTATGACAAACTGAAGTCTTTGGTCCTAGTTCTATCATGTGGATCCATAGATACTATGAATTATTCCATTTCGATTCCATTCCTTTTACACTTGAAAGCAATTACCTGCTCTTCTCCAAGCCTTCTCAACTAAGGTTCTACTTTACATTCATGTTCAAGAGATAGTTAGACAAATGCATGATTTGTGGTACAAAGAAAACTTTAATGTTTACTTTTTGGGTAAGTAGACTCACCTATTGATGTGAAGGAGGAAAAAAATAAAGCAGTGTTCAGTGACAATGTCAGAATCTAAATGCTAGCCTGAGTGATCATTAGTCTGACTTAGTGCGGTCCTTCTCATACCTTTTAACAGATAGATATGCTATATTAAAATATTTTTCAAGCATCTGATCTAGAATTTAACCTAAAGGAGTTGTCAGTTATACTGAATTATTAGTAGAATTTCTAGGACAGTTATATCAGTCATAATTGCTTGGCATAATAATCTGCTTGTTAGAGCAATGATACTGAGTTAGCAGAATATTTTAAAGACATGCTCAAACTCTTTACAGCAAACAAGAAAAAGTTTACAACTTATGAAATATATAAATATACATATAGTTACATATGATATTCAGCATTCTTCAAAGTATTTTGATTTTTAATCTAGATATTAGAAATGTATTCTAAGCAGTTGCATACATATCCTGGGAAAATAAGCTTTCCATTATGTAAAATAATACGTATTAAATGAAAAAATATATATTTTAAATATATATAAAAGTATATACTTATATGTAATATAGTTTTAAATGTATAATAAAAACCTCAGGTCTTTTTTTAGGATAAAAGGTTTGAAAAAATTCACCTATTTGTTATGTATTCCTTAGGAGTTCATTCTGTAAAGTTTTTCTAATTTTATGAATATCAATGTCATTTAATATCCAACTTTCACAATGATGCCACTGTTATCTTTCAAGCCATGAACTATAAAATGTTACTTTTCTGGAGGAAATAAAAAAAGAAAAGAGATATGATGGTTTCCATTCCCATTATCTAAAGCTCAAAACCCCTGACTTGTACTATAGCATGTAAAGCATTTTACAGTCAAATCTCAAATTACTTTTCCAGTTTCATCGCCATGTTATGATCGCATTGCCTGCTCACACAGGCCATTGTCTCCTGCTGAAATATACTTCTTCTCTTTCTTTCCGCATAACTCATGTTCATCCTTTTGAGAGTCAATTCAAACTGTTTCCTCTAATGTGAAAGCTTCCCCACCATTCCCTAAGCATCAGCAGTCCTCTCTTCTCTGAGCACGTAGATTCCACCTTTCACAAACCATATTTTATTAATGGCATAATTATATTTCCCACTAGACTGAGATCCCCTCAAGGGATGACATGTGTGTCATTTACCTTTGTTCTCTAATGTCCTGCACAGTGCCTGATACTTGCTAGGAACTGGACTTGGAGATATTCATCTTGGCATTTCATCTCATCTTTGTCTTTAACTCCTCAATCTTGATCAAGTGCTTTAACCTTTTTAATCGTGGAGTATCAGGTTCATGGGCATGTGCACCTTCAAGCAGTAAGAAGACAGTAAGATATATTAGAAATAGCATAGAATTTTGAGTAAGCCAGTTGCTGAGTGTGTAAATTTATTAACTTAGATAACTCTGTTATCCCAGTTATCTCAGGTATAAAAGAGATTAATAATAACCACATCATGGGTTTATTATAAAAATGGTTTAGTATGTAAAAAAGTATCTATCATAGGTTTGATTAGGTAGCTTCTAAAACACCTTAGGAGCTCAAATAACCTATGGATTAGAGAAAACATTTTAGAAACCTCTCTCTGTACAAAAAAAAATGTGATTTTTTTTTCTCATAGTGTTTTATCAAATGAAAATGTGGTTCGATTGAAGCTTGTCAAAGCAAAGCAGTAAAAGTAATGAGCTTCTAAAGAGGATGGCTTCTTGAGGAAGCATTGAAAGTACTAACTGGAGTTGTATAAAATTTGAATCTAGTGAAGGTGTTATTCACAGCCACCAGAATTTAGAAGATGTAAATAGGAAAAGAGAAGTATAATTCATTAAAAGCTTTACATTCGAATGTAAACTATAGACCAAGAGAACTTTTTAAAAAATACTACTCTGTAAGAATTGAAGGTGCAGGCTAGAAGTAGGATTGTCAAGTGATACTGGTATTGTAGTAGAAAATCAAAGACAAAAATAATTTTTATTAAGAGCTGTGTGATTTTTTAAAAAAAATATTGTTATAGACATTGAGATCCACATTTTAAAATTCTAATAGATTAAATTTTAAGACATGAATTACAAATCCATTTATTTTGATTAGATAATATAGATGATACAATATAGTGTATTGCTTACACAATTTGCCAATTGATACTAAAAAAAGTCAGTGACTCAGTTGCAAAATAATTTTTTAGTTTTCACTTTTTTGAAAAATCAATTTATCTACTGGCAGTTATTTTTCTGGCTCCATTAGAAAACTATATTTGAACTATATTTCAGCAATATGTTTATGAAGTACTTTCTAAAATCAATAATTTAATATTGGTGATTGCAGTGGTCTTATTCTCTGCTTAAATTTATTTTGAAGATGTAGCAGTTATTTTTTGGTTCTTATTAAAAAATTCTAAACTTTATGTGCAGATTTTGGGTTAAGAAGATTGTGAGTGTATATGTGTGTTTGTGTGTGTGTGTACTTATGTATAAACAATGTCCTCAATACACACAAACACACATATACCTTTTTATTTTACTTCCAAATATATTATGATATTGAGCAATCTGGCCACTGAAAGATATTGATGAATTATTCATTTCGGTTCTACTGATCTACTGAAAGTGTGTGATAGCAAGATATTTGCCTATAAGAATAAATTCACAACTGAATTAACTTTCTTTTCATCCTTTCAATACTACCATCCAATTCCAGAGTTACAGAGCCAAAATAATTATTTTATTAATTTTTATCTCAAAAAACATTTTTAAAGTCCTACTTATTTAAAGAAAATTATTTCATATATTGTAATAGCTATAGTTTAAGTGATTTTTATATATAAATATCCTCAACTGGAGATTATATTGATATTTAAATCTTTGAAAAATCATTCGCTCCATATAATTTCTACAAAATCATGTAATTTAAATTTAAGAATTCAATGCCATCATCTTAATGACTTTTGGTCAGCAAAATAATGGACGTACTCATCCCCTTTCACACTGTGGTGATATAGAACCTGACAGAGTCCTGGAAGTATGTATTTATATTGAAGAACAGTGTGGCACTTTTTACCTTTTGTTTCTGAACTGTTTGGGACTTAATTTGAAAGAAAGTCTCCACCATGAAGATATATGACCTTTTTGACACCTCAGTTGAGAAAATGCATATTAAGGCCTTGAAAAGTATAAAGTTTTAGACAAAGGCCTCAGATTATCATGAACAGCCTAGGAGAGAACACAAAAGGCTGACTAGGCTCTGTTTTCAATGTGCTCACCAAGGGGCCTTCAATGGATGCCTTCAATGGATGACCTTCAATGGACCTTCAATGGATGCTCAACATTCCTTGAGGCTTTTCTCATTAATCCAACAATAAAATATTATCTCTCTTACCTTCTTGCTAGGGCTATAGAAAAAAAAATGCTTGAGAAGAATGTAATATTTAAGACAGCATATTATTCTATTCTTTACTATCACACTAAAGATAATCATAATCTACACTGTGAGGACCACACTGGTGCAGTATTAAGCATGGCACCCAAAAACAGAAGATGTGAGTTCTAGTTATGGCTCCCAAATTAATTACCCGGTTGACCTGAGAAAAACTACTTAACTTCTCTGAGTTCCCCTTACAGTTGTGAAAAGCAAATGAGAATCACGGCAGGGAAGTGGAAATAATGTCTTCAGCTTAAAGTCACATGTTTTAGCAGTGAAAAATTCCATTCTAGATTTCTTGAAAATAGTTGATAATGAAATCTCAATAATAATAATAGTTTATTCTCCACAATAATAACAATTAATATTCATTGAGTTCCTACATTATTTAGGAAACGCAATACTCTACGTGTGTTATTTCATTTAATTTTTTACAAAAATCTTCTGAGACATACTATTATTATTTTACACTAAGAAAACTGCATTTTGATGTTTAAGTAACAATGCCAAAGTCATAGACTTGTGCTAAATTTGAGATTTAAACCCAGTATCATTCTAAAGCCCATGTCTTTAACCACCTTGCTACAATCTTCACAATATAATATTTTTCAGTATTAATAAAGAATGTCAGTTTGAGTCTGTTGAAAGTAAGTGGTAACACAAGTTATATCTATCTATATATACATATAGGTAGATATATCTGGCAGAAACAATTTAGCCAATGTTAATATGTTGCAACAATTATGTCTCACTTTTAGTAATAATTTTTCTCTCTTTACTCTGTGCCCAGAATATAGGATATGGCTTTTAGACTGGAAACATGATCATAACACACAGCTATGTGATTTGACAGAGTCAGCCTATATGTCCACTCATCTCACTTATGAACATCACTGTCAAGGCATTCATTCTAGTTATTAGAAAATATATATTAAAGGACTGTGCAGGGAAGAGACCGAAGTCAGCCTAGGCCTGACATTGTTCTAGGCTGAAAGTCTAGTCTACTCCTCCATGAATTAGAAACATTTGCAGTTTCCTTCTTCATAACACAGGCCTGATGAACTTTTTATTTATTTTTCTCTTCTTTATTCCTTAATTAGAAGGAAAATTAAATTGGAAGGATTCTCTGAGGCCGATGGCAGATTGTACTTTCCAATATAGCCACAACAATATCTCTTATCCCTCATGGTCCTCTGCAATATGACATAGTCTCTTTGCAAAATGCAGAAGATGAGAACATGGGCAGAAAACTATTGCATATGTTATGTGTTAAATGTCTGAGCCATTGGGTGAGGCTATTGTGGATCACACCGTATTTTCCCCTTGACACTTTGAGACCTGATTCTAACTCTAAAAACACGTACTTTTAAAGCAAGCAAAGCAACCACAGGGAATTGGTTACAGCCAAGAGTTAGTCTAAGAGGGTCTTCAAAAGTCTTCACCTCCCACATCCAGCTGAAGCAAGAACAATGGCACTTTCTACTTGGGAAACAGGAGCTCAGGGGGAGGAGCAACTGGGGCCATTTTTGTCTCCTTTTTGTCCATAAGCTAAAAATTATGGGTCTCTCTCTCTCTCCTTCTCTCTTTTTTTCTTTTGATGTCTGTGGTTTGAAACATAAATTCTTAATCTAGTTAAAATATGTAGATGGGATTAAAAAAAAATGCTGCTTGAAAAGTACATAAGTTAATTCAGTAATCATTCAGCAACAGTTGCATAGATTTTACTTGCTACTGTCCTTTTTTGTTCTCAGAAATGTATCACGCATCTAATAAATATTTTTGTTAGCCAGGCACTGTGTTAGATGGCAATGAATCAGAAAGCCCTGACCCTACCCTCATGTGGCTGACATTTTAGTACAGAAAATAAACATAAAATTACATTAAAATTATGATTTCTGTTTGGAAGAAAAGTACTGGGTTCTATTAGAGTGTGCAGTGGGAGTGGCGGGGTGTATAACCTGAACTGGAGTTTGGAGGGACTTTTTTTCTGATAGTGACCTATAATCAGGAACAAGAAGGAGGAGTGGGTGAGTAGGTATCGACAAGGTCAAATTGAGAAGAGAACTAAGAGAATTCCAGTCAGAGGGAAAAGCATGTACAAAGGTCTCTCAGTGGAAGGAAGCATGGCACACTTCAGGCACTGACAATTATTCAAAAGGGCTGTGAGACCGAAATCCAGGGAGGAAGGTGAGAAATGAGGTGAGAAAGAGAAGTAGAAACATGTCAAGCAGGGATATTTAGGCTCCATTAACAAACCTGAACTTAACCTGAAAAGCATGGAGAAGCCACTAAAGGGTTTTAAACAGGAGAATATTAAAACCAGGTTTGGCATTTGTTTGTTTGCTTTGTTTTTCAGAGATCAATGCAGCTGCATTATAGACAGTGGATTGAAAGAAAAATTGCTCTGAAACCACTTTAGGAGGTTTATCAGAATAAGGTAAGTGGTAAGAGGTGATGGTGGCTTTGATTAAAATGGAGAGAGGATGAGAGATGCTAAAGTATATTTAGAGTGGAGAGTTAAAAAGACTTGATAATGGATTGGATGAGGGAACTGAGAGGTATTGTGGCTTCATGAGTGAATTTCAGGCCCTTTTCTTAGAAGTGGGTTCCTTTTACTGGGACCAGGTATCAAGAAATTTTCTGTATAATTGGGTTTGAGATACTTGTGAGACATTCAAGTAGGGATTATAAATTAATCAGTAGACAGGAGATATAAAGTTGATGACCACCAGTATGATATTTTATACCAGAAAAAAGGTTGGATGTGAAAAATGAGATTTGAAGAGAGTTTGAAACCAAATCTGTGGACTACTAAGATTGAAAGATTGGCTAGAAGATAACAGTAATGGGTTAATTCCTATTAAGTGAGAGAAAGTGTATAATACAGTGTTTAGGAGCACATAATCTAGAACCAGATTACTTGGGTTTGAGTTTTCGCTCTACGACTTACTATGTATAACTGGCAAAATATTTGACTCCTTGGGACCACCATATCTTCATTTATAAAATGGGGTTAATAACAGTGCCTACTTTATAAGCCTTTTATTAATAATTTATTGCATTTATATGTGTAGACAGTACTTAGCACATAGTAATTACTTAATAAGTGATAGTTATTATTAGAATAACTTTATTTTAAAAATGATTTGCTCATCCATTTATTGAACAATCACTAAATGAGTACTAACTATATGTCACTGGTCTGAGTACTGGGGAGAGAGTGTTAACCAATACAGACAAGTCCTTGTGTTCATGGATCTCAGGCTCTGCTTGAACAATAAGTCATCTGATGTGCGATTTTGTTTTTTCTTATATGAATAAAGCAAATAGCAAATCTTGCCGTAGGGACTTAAAAAAGTAATGCTTCCCTCTAAAATCCAAATTTTACCAGGGAAGGATACTAACATTGAAGAACATATAACCCAGGGTACCCAAAAGTTTATCTCACTATACTTACTTAATGCAAAATAAGCATGGCAGGCACACAGCAGACTTCCAGGCAGGACAAACTTTTGGACATTTTTCAGCAGGCTAAATCCTAAAAGTCTGTCTTTCTCTGTTGTCTGCATCTGTTGAATCTTAACATTGCTTCAGTAGAGTATGTGACATTCAGTGTCACTCAGCAGAAATCAGTATGGGTTTGCTTAGTGATATTTAAATACTGGATGATCCTTTTTATCTTTATTATGTATCCAAGGGCATTTGTTCACTGTGGTCTCTTAGATGTAAACTGTGCTCTATCTTGTTGAGCATTTCTTTTTCTTTTGTTTTTGCGGTATGCGGGCCTCTCACTGTTGTGGCCTCTCCCGTTGCAGAGCACAGGCTCTGGACGCGCAGGCTCAGCGGCCATGGCTCACGGGCCCATCCGCTCCACGGCATGTGGGATCTTCCCGAACCGGGGCACGAACCCGTGTCACCTGCATCGGCAGGCGGACTCTCAACCACGGTGCCACCAGGGAAGCCCAACATTTCTTGATATAGAGTAAATATATTCTCTTCTGACATGCTTTGGAAAAATGCTAATAATTTACACGTGCTACAGCCTTTCAAATTTCAAAATGGGCCTTTCCAACTTGACCAGACCCAAAAGAATACTCAAAGTGCTAGTTATTTTAAATCCAATATTTACAGTGATAATAAGTGATCTGTTTATCTCACCTTAGGCCAGATTTGTACATCTATAATGATGAGTAATGATACTCTAGCATCCTAAGCTAATTCTCACAGGAGAGCCACAGCTGTGTTAAACTCTGAACCTTCTTGAGGGAGCAAATGGGGCATTATTCTACCTCCTCCTCAATTAATATGTCTATTTCCCTCCAGTGTTTGGAAGGCCATCAAAACCTGATTTTGATACAGACATGATGGGCAAATAGAGAAGATGGTCTGCATTTCCATTTGTTATCTGCAGTCACTTCTCTTCCGGTGCTACTCATTCAGGTGTCTTTACAGTGAAACCACAGTGGCTGGAGGGCAATGAAGAACCCCAACTTGAATGCTTTTCAAGAGTCTTGACTTGGAAAAGGAACTAAAATCTTGAAGCTTGTTCTGGGTTGAACAGTAAGTCTTTTCTGTCTCAAGGAAATTATTTTTTCACAATTTTACATAGGTTTGTAGATTTTTTATTTTTTCATTGTAAGCTATATCCTTATTAAAAGCCAATGAGATCATCTTAGTTTTCAGTTACTAAATGACTCTTACATGCCAGACACTTGTGCTAAGGACTTTATATATACCATCATATTTAACCTGTTGGAATATAACCCTCCTGAGAAGAGCAAAATTTATCTGTTTTGCTCATTTCTGGCCCCTAGTGCTTACACCGGTCCTTGAGTCAGTTGGCACTAATAACTATTTGCGGACCATATGAAATGAACTCTCTCAAAACTCCTATGCGTGAGGCATTATTTGCCCCACTTGACTTATGGAGAAACTGAGGCTTAACAAGCTTTAGCAACTTGCTGAAAGCCTTATAGTTGGTGACAAACTTACAGTCCGGCCCTCGTCTCCAGATTCCCAAGCCTATGTCTTTAGCTTATCTTTGCCTCCAGCATCCAATAAGTATCACACTAAATATTTTAAAATCCTGAAAACATCTTTAGAATAAATGTGTGTTCACACATGGTTCATTCTATACTTTAAGTTTGCAAGCAATAATCAATCATAAAGTAGAGATTTAAATGTATATGTATATATGTGAGTGTGTGAGTGTGTACATATATATCTTCCTGGACCTGAAGCATTCTCTGTCATTACTTTGAGGACATTGTACTGTCAGCGATCATTTACTTTGAAATAAAAGTAACTAATAACTCTGAATTTCTGATGTTTCCCAAAAAGTCTTCTCCCCAAATCAACGTGTTTACATTTTAATTGAGGAGAGAGATCTTTTTTTCAAGAATAGATATTTCCTTAGATCTTAAATTTCCTCTTCTACTTATCTCTCCAAAGAAATTCAAATAGTGTCATGTAGCGTACGAAAACCTACATTTTTTCCAGTACCCAAGTCTATTTTCCCAAGAAAAACAAGACGTCACCCACATAAGAAGGCTATCATTTTGGCAAATGACATAACCAAAAAGAGATACTATAGGGGATGTCCTCTCAGTACACATCTTAGTTACGGACACATAAACCATTAAATTTAGCATGTATTTCTCTCTCTCTCTCTGTCTCTCTCTCTCTCTCTCACACACACACACACACACAAGCTATTATTAGGTCAGCTAACCTAACTGATTTTTTTTTCCTGCGGAGTGTTTATTTTTTAAAATACATCACTACTTTTAGGGATCCTAACTTCAGTTTTGTTTTGCTTTGTTTTGTTTTCCCTAAAGTTACCAGCAGAGTATAATGCTTGCTAAAATGATTTTACTCCCAAATGAAGAAAGATTGAGCATTATGGAAAGATGATACCTTGCACATCTATCAATCACAAACCCTCCTTCAACTTGAAAATTTCACAGTATCTAATTTCAATAGAGCAGTGTTACTGAGGCATGCAGTTCTGTGATTTTTGAATTGAAAAATACACTAGACACTCAAAGCTGAAATATAATTTCAGTGTCTTTCTGGAATAAATGAGAATTTCAAGGGCTCAGAGACAGTGTTTCTTCTGCCCTTCCCTGGAAAGCTATATGGTATATGTCCAGTACATTTTTAAAAGACCTCATAATTATTTCAGTCTTATTCTGTTAACAGTCATATGATTTCTAGGTACTGTAAAACTACCACATATGAACTTTCAAATATTTTAATTTACTGTATTTTATTGCAGCTTTGATAATTATTACCCAACAGTTAATAAAATATCTTTTAATTCGAGGACAATAGAAGTAAAATTATTTTCTAGTAAAGTCCCTTCCTCCAGTACAGTTAATAGCTAAATTATACAGTACAGTAGAAACTAACACAACATTGTAAAACAACTATACCCCAATAAAAATAAATAAAACAAATAGAGTCCTCTTTTAAAATATATTTATTCTCCAACCTCTTTCCACAAAGGATATGATATTGCTTACATCTAATGCAAAATATAAAATTAATAGTGATAAATTCAGGTTAAAGGAGGATAAGTTTAAGAATATAATAAGACTGAAAATCAGATTAGCATACAGAATTAGAGCATTCACAGCAAGCGACCCTCAACAATTGCTAAAAGTAGGTCCCAAATGTGCTCCATACTTCACAGGCTGACGTTAAGAAAAACTGACTTTATATTTTTTCCCAGCTTCCAACTATTCTGGCCATCTCTATGCCATGTGGTAAGCAGAATTCTAAGATAGCTTCCAAAACTCTTGTTTCCTCTGGTGTGCCCACAACGTCTCCCGCTTATTTAATGAAACATTAATCTAGAGGCTGCTGTTGAAGAGATTTTGCAGATGAAATTAAGGTCTTAAATCAGTTAACCTTATGATACTCATCTCAGTACTCATATTGAAATTGTCTTGGTGGCCTGGCCTTTACATGATCCCTTTAAATCTAAGTCTAAAGGTCAGAGATAGAGAAGGCAGAGACTCAAAGTGTGAGATGGATTCCCTGTGAAGGAGACTCTCTGTAGCCAGCTTTGTATACGGAGCAGATCACATGGTAAAGAATGCAGACAAATTGTAGGGGCTGAAAATGGCTCCAGGAAGATAGTTAGCAAGGGAATGAGGACCTCAGTCCTACAACTGCAAGGAAAAGAATTCTGCCAACAACCTAAATAACCTAAGGAGCATATATTTTCCTTGTAGCACACATAGAATTGTTTTTTGCAAAAATGTCTTGTTTTGTTTCCATGTTTTGCCTTATCTCACAGGCATACCAAGTTGGACATGTTTCCTCCTTAGAGTTTTCCACTTTCAAAAGAAGATGTTAATCCCAATCCCCCAGTTGACTTTTATGTGCACTTAGTCTGCCTTTAAATAGAAACATAGGATATCCACATTTAGGAACTTACCAAAGAGAAACATAAAATCTCTGACTCCTAACTTGCAACAAAAGGTACATTGAGAGAAATAGTTCTCCTGAGGATTGTCTGAAATCTTGACTATCTATCTCTACTCCTGGGTGCTCATAAGGTGTCCCCGAATTAGGCCCAACATTCATTCACTGAGTAGCCAGACTATATGATTTTGAACCTTCCACATTCAAGAATCACTTTTAATATACTGTGTTTTTGCTTCTAGTTGGTTTATCTCTGGGGCAATTTCAGCACCGTTTTCTTTTCCTTTCTGTACTCTGTACATCAACCTTCAAGGAGCTGTTTTGATAGAAGTAAACATCCTTTTGCAATTCCTGGCTATCTAGCTTGCCCTGGGCATCAAGACATAGCCAACAGATTGAGGAAAATGGAGCACAAAAGATGAGAGGGGAGGCTATTAGGGCTCAGAATTGAATTGCCATCCCTCACGTCTCCTCACATTTTATTAGTCAAACTTCAGTCCTATGCTCACACCTTACTTCAAGAGCTGCTAAGATATGTAGTTAGCTGTGTACCCCATGAGTAAAGAGAAAAGTGAAATGTGTTTGCTAAGTAGCCAATCTCTCTTCATCTCTTGAAGATGAACAGGAATACACAGCAAGGTTTTGTCTTGTTTTTCTCACTTATGAATTTTTTTAATTTGCCCTAGTTTTATCTTTTATTTAACCTTGTATTATGTGTTTTTTAAGTTGTTTGAAGTTTCATTTTTTTATTATGGTGTAATGTGAATCAGTCACCAAACTGTGTGGTCTAAAAGATAAACACTCTCATAGGCTTTCTGTGAAAATTCAATGTATTATTACATACCTAGAACAAAGAACAGTGCCTAATACATAGTAAATGAAAAAATAATAATTTTCTTAATTTTGTATATAGCAATATAAAGAAAAAATAAAAATGACTGCTTAGAAGAGAAACAGTTTTTCCTAGAGTTAAGTCCTAAGACATATGTTGCTGTTAGGTCTCTGTAAAGTGTGTATGATGTTCTTGACAACAATATATGAATAGAGTCCTTAATCATAACATCTTTCATTTTAGTCAACAACATAACATAAAGCCCATTTCACTGGAAGCAATATTAATATTAATTATGGACTAAGCAATGAGGTCTAGATTTTTCGTGCTCTGGTTTGATTTTAAGATGAAATTTTGGATACCTATAAAAATAAATTTCTTTAGGAATTATGCAATTAAATCAATTTTCACAAGTAGAATTTTGATGAGTTAAGCAACCAAGAGTTTGTTTTCTTTTCTTATAAAAACATGGAAATCACATATTACATGTTATTGCTTAAAGACAGAATTATATTCTTAACAATCAACCAAAAACAGACTGTTTGAACTTATATAGAAGATTATTTCATAGTTCCTTATTGATTAGTTTTAATCATGTTTTCTATGACACCAATACTCTCAAACTTGAGAACATTTAATGCTTTGTATTAGGAATAGGGCAGCAAGAACTATTATAGCACATACATTGTAAAGATAGCATTCGAATTAATTTTCAGTCCCTGATACATAGCATTTAAACTCAAGATTGACATAAAATCAATTAGCAAAAGAAAGTCAGTTTGTAACTAAGTTATGTATGGCCTTATTACCAATTGCATTTGGATTTACAGTACTGTATCATTAGCATGCTACAACTTTCCTTATGGCTATTTCTATTTTAAGGAAGGTTTTATAAAATCTTAAAGGCACTTTATAGAGTGGAGGAAGAAAAGAGAAGTAAATCTCTCACATACATAAGCCCACAAAAGCAAATTTTAGATAAGTAAGAGGAAAAAACTCTCCCCATAGAGGGAAGGACCACAGAGAAACTGAAGAGCAACAGATGGAAAAATAAATGCATCTCTAGTTATAAAAAGACATAAACACCCAAAATATTTCTATCATATTAGGTTTGTGGTTAAACATAACCTTTCCATAAGTATCTATATGATGATTTTTAAATTTTGATGTTGAAGAGTAACTTTAATTATTTAACCTGTATTACATGAGGCTGTAACTTTTTGTATATCTGTTGCTTTATCAAGTTATATAAATATTTGAGGGCTTCCCTGGTGGCGTAGTGGTTGAGAGTCTGCCTGCCGATGCAGGAGACACGGGTTCGTGCCCCGGTCAGGGAGGATCCCACATGCCGCTGAGCGGCTGGGCCCGTGAGCCATGGCCGCTGAGCCTGCGCGTCCGGAGCCTGTGCTCCGCAGCAGGAGAGGCCACAGCAGTGAGAGGCCTGCGTACCGCAAAAAAAAAAAAAAAAAAAATTGAGAAAATAAACCACTCCAATATTTTACATCTAATAGTTCATATGTATTGGCCAAATTCTACCTGAGGAGATACTAAAGTGTTCAAGCTAAATGCCATATTACTGTGTCACTCAGGAATATTGGTTTTTTGTTGCAAGTATTAAAGTTTATGTCAATTTCAGGCAAACAGAAAAACTTAAACTCAATTACAATTTTTATTATTTGCTTCAATAAATTTGTAAACACAGTCTTATCCAAATTATGCTACATGTATTTCCACTGAAAAATGGGAGTGGGAATAAAAGTATAAGTTATGTTCTGATTGTATATATATATATATATATATATATATATATATATCTGAATTTAAAGTTGAATTCAGTTAAAATGAACTGAAATTATTAAGTACAAGTAAACAACAATGAGATATCATTATATACCTATTAGAAGAGCCAAAATCCAAAACACTGACAACATCAAACAATGATGAGAATGTGGAGCAATAGGAACTCTCCTCCACTGCTGGTAGGAATGCAAAATGGTACAGACACTTTGGAAGACAGTTGGGCAGTCTATTATAAAAGTAAAAATACTTTCATTATATAGTCCAGAAGTCACATCCTTTAGTATTTACCCAAATGAATTGAAAACTTATGTCCACACAAAAATCTTCACATGAATGTTTATAGCAGCTTCATTCATAATTGCCAAAATTTGGAAGCAACAAAGATGTCCTTCTGTAGGTGAATGGAACAGCTGTGGTAAACCCATAAAATGAAATACTATTCAGCACTAGAAAGAAACGAGCTATTAAGCCACAAAAAGAAATAGAGGAAGCTTAAGTTCATACTACTACATGAAAGAAGCCATTCTGAAAAGGCTACATACTGTATGATCTCATCTATTTGACACTCTGAAAAAGGCAAACGTATGGAGACAGTAAAAAGATCAGTGGTTGCCAGGGGTTGGGGAAGGGAGAGATGAATAGGTGGAGAACAGGAGATTTTTTAGGGCAGTGAAATGATTCTGTATAATACTATAATGGTAAATATATATCATTATACATTTGCCCAAACCCATGTACACCACCAAGAGTGAACCTTAATGTGAGCTATGGACTTTGGGTAATAATGATGTCTGTGTTGGTTCACTGATCACAACAAACTTATGATGCTTGTGGGTGATGTTGATGGTGGAGAGGCTATGGTGGAGGTAAGGAGGACGGTTGTATGTGGGAACTCTCTGCTCTTTCTACACAATTTTGCTGTGTACCTAAAACTGCAAAAAAAAAAAAAAAGTGTATTAAAACAGTCAATTTGACTTTTTAGAAAAAAGTTGTTATAAATCCATATTTTGTTACGTTGAAGATGCTGCATTTATTTCTTCTCAGTTGTTTGATGACAATCCAAAAAATCAGAGTACTTTGTAATAGCTCCCAGATAAAACATGTTGCATTTGGAATCAATAAATATAATTTTAAAATAGTTATATAAATATCTATATTTTTTGGACTTTAATACAATTTATGTATCTTTTAACTTAAATTTTCCCAGTTTTGTTAAGAAATCATTGACATACATCACTGTTTAAAGTGAATATCCATGGTTTTAATTTCAATTTGGTTTTCTTTTCAATTCAGTTCTAGATAAGAAACCAAAGTGGTATTGAGGGAAAGACAATAAAATAGGCGCAATCGATTTGATATATTTTGCCTGAGGTTAACTCTCAATATCAAGCAGCCTTCCATTAAATATAACTGATGAATAAATACATTATAATATTATGAAATAACAGCTCTATTCAGATGTGTAGGAAATATTGATATAGGAATCTCATTTGTGTGAATGAATAATGCAGATAAACACACTTCTATGAATCTTAAGTTCAGGAAAATTCCAGCAAATGTCTCCTTTACACTAACTTAACCACTTTGGAGCCTTTTATGGTCAGCCTCAGAACTGTCATGGTACCTGTGGGTGTGTCATTTAGCAGGCTGATGTATTACAATGACCGTAAAATGAGGCTCAAGGTTTACTGGAAGTCGAATCTTCTGCCATCTTGGGCCTAACCGATTTTAACCAGTTTTTGTCTTGACCAGTTTCTCCCAATGTCCGTGTCATTCTTTAAGGGTTGTGCCCTGCGCCCTTCCCTCCTGTCTCACTTCCACTTAGGGGAACTCAAGCATAAATGTACACACTTGAGAAGAAATTCCAAGTCTTCTGACTTTTATATTCTTCAGGGCTATTTAACTCAATTGCCATAAACACTTGTTGAATAAGATCTAAGTAACTGAATTATTTTTTGCTCTAGTTTAGTTTAAAGAATGCCGAACATGTCCAGTAATGTTATCAAACATATGTTCATTTATCTCATGAAAAAACAAAAACAAAACAAAACAAAAAAACCAACCCAAAAAAGACCCATCTCAGTCTAATAAGATACTTTAGAGTAGGCACACAGAAGTTTTCATATCACATTTTTTAAAGAGGCTAATGTAAACAAGTAAAAACAGAGAATAGTATTGCAATTTCACAGTCCAATTTGGAATTGAGATCAAGAAAAACTAATGTATTAGGCTTATACTATTTATAAAATAAACTAATTATGATGAATGTTACAATAATTGTTATGAGACTACTCCAAATGCTTAAACTATTATTTTTCCAAAGGCAATTATCTGATTCTAATCTATTTCCTAGATACGTACAGAAATCCTATCAGTGTGTAAACATACCTCAAATCTGACTGCCTGCTTATGTGCTAAGAATATAATGCAGTCTGCATTGTAATGTTTACTTCCTACTGCTATCTTATGTTGTATCCACATCGTCCATTATCATATAGAGAGTTGTAGATTATTATCATCCAGCAAATCTGGGGAAGTAGTTAATCTTTGATTCCTTCCCAGTCTTTTCAGTGATGGACCTACAACTAAATTAAAATTGCCTTTTCTATAGCAATCTCCTCCTCTGGCAGCCATTTATTGAGCTAGCATAGAAATGTGCACTTCTGCATTAATAATATACTCCTGCTTTGTCTATTGTGGGACTTTTATTTTAAACAAACGAGCTTCATAACCTGAATTTTTCTGGTATGATTGTAAAGAACAGAATTCAGTTACAGGAAACGGTGCAGAGGATGCACTAAGGCTATATCTGAGTATTTTATTAGTGGTTTAAACACATTAACTACATTTCAGTAACTGAACACTAATCTTCTATTAGTCCTCTTTACTCTTTTCTCATTCAAATAATAGACATTAAAATCAGAAATACTCCACATACCAGTTTTCAGCTTTACGATTGCGTTCTGAATTTCTCCATTGTGTATTTCTAACATACAAAAGGTGGAAATAGTGTGAGGATATTTACAGAAACAACTATTCATCAAATCAAAAATTATTCAACAATCTGTATTTGTTGAATTTTGTAGGCATTGATATAACTAATCCTCACCACATTCTAATAAAATTAACATTATTTTTTTGCATTTTAAAAATGAACATATAGAAATGCAGAAAGATGAAATATGGACATGAGACCATATAAGTAACAAACTTAAAACCAATGGTTTTATCATCACAAAAATGGCACAAATAACTAGGGCCATTACAAACATACATGGGAGAGAAACAAGTAAAGAGAAGAGTCATTCCTCCTAGATACGGTCTTCAAATTGGTATCGATTCAATGCTCATTACAAATTTTCTTGAAATTCTTTATGAATATAGAACAAATTTGAACTTAACTGTCTGTGGTCAGATATCTGTTAGCATCTCAGCGTCATTTCCACTCCCTTTTCTGCACTCTGCCATGTTACAGGGCCTGGACATGTGGAAGCTATATTTTGATACTTTCTTGTCAGAAAAACTCATGGTTGATCATGAGAGGACTCAGGTGAGATACGAAAGGAGGAAGAAAAGCAGAAACCATTCTTCAGGCAGTAGCAAGCAATACATGGTCTCCAGAAGACATGAGATTTTGACAGCAATTTTGGACATTCTCCTGGGAATCCACCTGGTCAGGTATGCAGACAGTAGAACTGTTAAAAAATACCTATAGTTTTCCAAATCCTTGCAAACCAGCAGCAAACTTAAAAGCTAACTGCAGATTTCCCCATCCTTCTAATAATTTTATAAGCACTAATTTCATTTTAAAATACTTCCCTTTTTGAAATATCTCCAGTAGATGTTTTTTTTCGACCAAATTTTTTCAAATATACATAGTGAGACATTTAGTGAAAATTGTCAAATGATGTTTTCTTTTTTGTGTCATGACATTTACAAATCAATGAGTCCTTGCTCGGGCCCTACCTGCCCCCAGGCTTCCTTTTAAGGTTAGAATCTATTCAAGTTTCAATTAAAATACTTATTTGAAATTCATCTCTGTTTCCTCATTTAAAGGTTAGAGTTCTGAAAGCATGGTGCTCATTTAACCTGTCTTTTCCTAATGACCCCAAACCCTTAATTGCCTGGTCACATGTAACACAATGTTACATACTGCATTTGACAGATTAATTACAAAGATACTTGTCCAATGTCCACTAGACAAAATGTCAATGGCCTTGTCTATCCAATTTCTAACACCTTTTATGCAGAGATATTTAAGTGTAGATACCCGAGATCTCATCAATTAATCTAGATGGGGCATAAAAGGTAATAATGTATTGGCATTGGATTTGGGTATCATTTCTGTCATTGAAAATATGAAGCACCATTTGCGGTTATTGATCTTGAAAAAGTAATGACTGTATGTGGTTTTGTAATTTTCCTGAGGTTTACATTATTGCAGTACACTGAGAATAGAAATCCCCAAATAGCTTTTTAGAATAGCCTCTTGTCAAAGAAAAGGGAGATATGAATCCTAAAAACCTCTTCCTTGTAGAGAAGTTACAGTTTCTCCTATTGATCTTTCTGACTGTTTTCAACTAAGAAGTGCAAGGAGTTGAAAATGGGTTCTGGAAAGATGTAGTGTACCCCAGCATAAACCATCCCCAAACAGACATTTGTGTAATGAAACAACTAAAAAACAGTAACAAAAAAATGCAGCAGTATTAAAAATCAAAGTTGTTCACAGATCTTATTCCCGTTACCAAAATATTAGTACCTGATCAATTCCAAGTCTCTCCATTAACAAGTTCAAATTGCACTTTCCTAGTTAGTGAATTTTTAAAAAATTAATCACTAAAGTTAGCCCCCAAATCGCAAAGGTAACTTCAAAAAAAAAAAAAATCCAACTTGGTGCTGTCAAAATTATCCATATTCATTTTAACTGTTTCACAAAAGCAACAATTTTATTAAGATTTTATGAGAGCCAATAAAATTTAAACAAAAAGTAAAATTCTATTGGTTTCTTTTTTTTTTTTTTAACTAAAATACCCAGTGACAATTATAACGGCTACTGACTTTTATTGGACACTTGCAGCCTGCCAGCTCTTTCACATGATTCACCTCATGTAATACTCATGGCAGACCTATGAAGTGCTAAAAATATAATGACCAATTCACAGCAGAGAAAACTAAATTATGGGGAGGAGAATTACTTGCTTAAGTTCACACATCTATTAAGGAGAAAATGCAGAACTAGAAACTAGGGAATAAGACAAAAAGTTTCCATTATGAAGCATTGTAATATATTGCTCTCCATTATATTTGTGATATCAGGCAGTCCTCTCCTCATTTGCAGTTAGTGGAGGAGCAATGATAAATTGTATCAATCCAGTAAAGATTTATTGAGCAGCTACTGAATGCAAGACATTTTACCAGATATTGATGATAAAACCTTGAAGTTTACTGTCCAATTTTAGCAGATATCTATGTCAACTCATTTCTGGGAAGTTATGATTGTAATTTCCACATTATGGACTCATAAAATGTGACCTTTCTTCCTAGACACATTTGATTTTCCAGCCAGATACCTATTCCAATCCATCTTGTATTACTTCTCCCTGGCTATATCTAATTGGTCCAGGGTCAGGAAATTGATATGACTGAGCCAATGGATGACATTCTCTAGAAATGTAAATTAGGAGTTGGGGGTTCTGACTCTTTACTGGAAGAGATGCCTTATAGACTCAAGAGACCTTGGTGGCATTATTTTTCTGCTATTATTCTGGAAAATAGCTTGTCTGAAGATGAAAGATAAAGCAGACCAGCAGTGAGAAGCAATATGAAACAGAGAGAGACACGGTGGCTTATTTTCAATTGTTTCTGAGACACAGCTGCATCTCTGTCCTTGAAGTCTTCGAAGCACCGTTGTATCCTATAAAATGTTTTCCTTTTTGCAGAAGCCATTTCAAGTTGGATTTCTGTTACTAACTATAACAGCAGAGAAAATATGACTTTTCAAGCCATAATCAACTGTACCGCTGAAGAACTTTACCAAATTTGTGTTTCTTTTGTTTTTCTTTTGTGGTACGCGGGCCTCACTGTTGTGGCCGCTGCCGTTGTGGAGCACAGGCTCCGGACGCGCAGGCTCGGCGGCCATGGCTCACAGGCGTAACTGCTCCGCAGCATGTGGGATCTTCCCGGACCGGGGCACGAACCCGGGTCCCCTGCGTCGGCAGGCGGACTCTCAACCACTGCGCCACCAGGGAAGCCCCCAAATTTGTGTTTCTGATAGGAGAATTTAAACACGTGAAAGTGTAGAGCAAATTCTTTTTTAAAAATTCAAAATGCATTAACCTTTTGGATAAGGCAATAATGGCTATAAATAGGATCTCTTAAAATTTCCTACAATGATTCCCAAACTTGGTAACCAATCTATTTCTCCATTTCATCTTCCTCTAGTCCCTATTACTTAAACTACAGCTAGGATAACTAGTCCTCATCACCAGACATCATCCACCATTCCTCTCAACTGGGTTGATATTCAACTGGTATTCACTTATATGATGGTTTGGTCAATGTTCAATCTGACTGGTCAGAGGTGCATTCTGATCAATGCTTATGTCATATTATTTGATAACTATTTTAAATTTCACCTTCATCCTTCACAAGTATGAGCTGTTACATATGTTTCCATCAGCTTAGTATGTCCTTCTCTAATTGGCTCAGTGGCAAATTCCCATTCATTGATTGATTCATTCATTCACTGATTCATTCATTCATTCATTCAACAAATACTGAGCACCTATGAGACATGCATTATTTTCCTCATTGGGAGACTAGTGCATGACATTTTTTTTTTTTTAACAGGGTCATTTTGCTGTGTAAGGAGGACTCCAGAGGCAAGACTGAGGCAGGGAGACCAGTGAAGGGGCTATTATGAGAGCCTAGTCAACGGATGATGTTATCTAGGATGCTGATGGTAGCAATGAAGACAGTGAAAAATAGTGTGCTGTAAGGTAGAGTCAAATTATTTGAGATTTAAATATCACTTTTTCTGTGAAGCCCTCCATAATTCCTCAAGCAGTTACTTGCTCTATCACATGTGCTTACACGAGATGCTCTTAACATTCCTACTGCAGCCCTTATCAAATTGTAATGCAATTAAGTTGTAAATGATTGACTTTCCAAGCAAAGTTTGAACCCTTAATTCTTACTGTCTTCATCTTTCCTTCTCAATATCTAGCATAATGCCTAGCTCATGCTAAGTAATTAATCTTTCTCAAGAAACAGTAAGAAAAAGAAAAAGAAAGAGTAAGAGAAAGAAATTGCACAGAAAAAAATAATGTTTTCTAAATTGAGAATATCTTGTGCATATTACTTATTTTATGCATTCTCTGGTATTATTTATTCAGTTAATTTTTATCGAATCTTTGTGTTAATTTAATAAAGGTATGGAAGAGCAAAATTTAATGAAGATGAGTCTTTCATATATATCTTTCCATATAGATACACATATATATTTATATAATTTATGTAGTATAATTATTTATTTATTTATTTCCCCTGGGAAAGATGTTGATATATATATATATGTATATATATATATCTGCTTTTTATATATGTAAAAAGTAGTTCTCTTCCTTTTGATCAAAAGATACATAAGTATCATAGATATATGATATGATATATGATATATATATATGATACTTTTGTATCTTATGTATATTTTGATCAAAAGGAGGAGAACTACTTTTTTCCTATGGCCAGTTTTGCAATGATTATCAATCCACTGTATTATATTGGCTAAAGAGCAAAAGAAAAAAACAAAAATGTGGTAAGAAAGCTTCTCAGAAAACATCCCCGTTGAAGTACTTGTCTAAATTGTTAGCAACCAGAAGTCAACATTTTGCTCTTTAGTCATGCTATATATTTCATAATTCGTCAGGGGTTGAAGTGACAGCCTCAGTAATTAGATGAAGTTTATTTGGCTGCCCTCCAAAATGAGTAATCCACAGAACAGTGTTTATTATCAAAAACAGTCGCCGCTCTACATGAACAAAATATGGTAGCACCACATCGTGGTAAAGGGACGAAGCCTCACAATATTTAAGTATCTGAGAAGTGGCGATGTGCTAGTGATATCAGAATTCCCTATCATCTAGAGGCTGTGACTTGTTTCTAAATCTAACTCAACTTGTGACAATGGGGAAATTGGCTCCCACAGTTTAAGGAGGGCCACTAAATACAAAAGAAAAAGAACTAGCAGAAATGATTAAGTCTGGGGTCCAGCTAAGCATAAATATATACTTGTGTCATCCCATAGGTCTCAGACAAAGTCCTTGGAAAAGATACTGAGAGCAAAAACAAACAAAAAGTCTACTTATTACATTGTAATTTCCAACTACTGCTTTGATATCTGAGATTTACTCTTTTCCCAGAATAAATTGTCCCTAGACATCGATACATGTCTGAAGAGTATTCTTAGTTAAAGAGGTGCCATACAATCTGTGGTTTGGTACAATTTATAACACCTTTGCCTTTTACTCCATAAAATATTGTACCTCTTTCAACTGATATTTTGGGATCATATTTTGCAAAGCATTTTCCCCTGATTCCTACTCACCTGCTACAAAAGGGTACTTGCAAAACAAACAAACCAACAATCTTGTAAAGACTGTCACCTGTGTAATGCATTTAATTCATTTCTGCATATTAGCACAGATGTACAGACCCAAGACCTAAAAGAAATTATCAAGCTCAATACAAACCAGGAAACCATCAACAAGATTTTTAAAATGCAAATAAAAATGGTTGCCCTTTGAGCTGACGGTAAATCATTTTGCCCTCATATTGAGGATTTACCACATAGTAAATGAGAAAGGCTAAAGATTATTTGGCTGGAGGATTTCAACATTTAAAAAAAACATTTTTTTCAACTGTAGTTCCTGACATCACCTGTGGTTGCCAGTGGGCGACCTTGAGTGAACAACTCACATATCTGTAATTGCTCTGGAAAAGCTGCTTAAAATTATATTTTTTATATCAAAAAATATTACATACAAAAAATGTATTCTACCCACCTGTATATAATCACTATTATTAACTAGATGATATAATTCCAGACTTCCTTTGGACATATATAATGTATGTATAAATTATCTTCCACAAAAATAGAATCATACTCTATACACTGTTTTAAATTCTTCTCTTAAAACTTAATATATCAATATTATATTTTAATGTCAATAATTGTCCATGTCATCATTTTAAGAGTTGCATAGGATAAAACTGCATTAAAAAACTATCCCAAAGATTACTTAATTTAGATTAAAAATTTAAATATTGATAATTAATACTTGTAGAGTGTCTACTGGCATCAGGCATTATTTTAAGCACTTAAAAAAATACGTTACCCCATTGTGATTTTACAACAATATCATAAGATATTATCTCTATTTTAGAGATACACTTCCACTGGGAAAATAAGACAGGAGATCAAAATAGATGGCCCTCCTTAAACTGTGGGAGCCAATTTCCCCATTGTCACAAGTTGAGTTAGATTTAGAAACAAGTCACAGCCTCTAGATGATAGGGAATTCTGATATCACTAGCACATCGCCACTTCTCAGATACTTAAAAAGAAAAATTCTCATTTTGTAAACAAATTAATCTGAACTCTAATTTATATCCATATCTTGATATCTTTGTAGTATTAAGAAATGTATTTACATTGAAGGGCTCTAATAAAACATATGAAAGTTCTTTTATCAGCACAAATATAAATTATATATAGTATTTCAAATAAATGTATATCTATACCTATGTCTATTTCTGTCTCGTACCTATCTATCTATATTTGAAATATAGATATATCTGGTTGTGAACCAGAAACTTCTATTCTCATATTGTTATATAACCTGTATATTCAGTTATCCATTTTTTATATAAATAAATAGAGATTAGAACATAGACCAATTTTAAAGGAAAGCTAATTTTTATTATATTATAATCTAAAATGATTAGTCTTTCCCTTCCGATTATTTGTATTAATTTAAAATCTATAGCTTATAAAATGAACAAGCTGCCAGGAAATGTTAATAATAGAAATGCTATTCTATTATATTCTATTATAATAAAATTTATACAGTTTTCTTTGATATAATTTTTTTCACCTAGTCAATAATGTTCCTATGAGCATTCTTTGATTTCTCTCAAGCTCTGGAAATAGAACATAATAAATCTCTGGCATATCTTAACGTTTTTCTCTTTAACAGTCCTAGAATTTATTTCATCAGATTAAGCACAATTTTTTCCCCATAAGGTCTTCTTTTATTATTCATAGAGAGTTTTTGTTTAAAGAAAATTTATAATCACAAATGTTGGTTGTATAAAAATATTCAAGGCAGCTCTAAGTTTTTTAATATCTGAAATGACTTTTGTGAATCAAAAAATACACAGCTTTCCTGGGTTCCAATTGTAAAGCATGCCCTTACCTCAGCAGTTATTCGTCATGTGCCAATTTTTACTGCTTTGAAAATATATTAGTTGGTAGTAACTTTTTCTCATTTTAAAGCACACATCTGCCATTGACTATATGTGTTATCCAGACTCTCCACATAAATGGTATTAGCCAGGGTCCAACTTAATGACACTATTTTATGGCTGGTGGTTGAAAAGTTAATCTTCATTATAAGTTTTTCTGCTGAAGCATCATTATCTCTACAATTTTTAAATTCAGATGAACTACGAATAAAACTATATATCTTCTGTAAACTTTCTGGACCAAAGAAAGCAAATATACAGGAAGGTCTTTATTTTAGAATATTTCAGTTCCTCTTTTTACCCACAGATGAAGCAAATGACAAGATCTATATGTTTGTCCTTCTGTTCATCATGACTTTAGTATGCATACTTGCAAGGGAAATTTTTTGCTTATTTTAGTTGAGTAAACAGCTTAGATCAATTAGAAAAAGATAAGCTGTGGAACAAATTAAACCTCCAAGCAATTACGCAACTGAAGATCTTACTCTACAGTCAGCTTTTTTGGCCTTTAAATTATTACGTAAACTTATATATGACATAACGTGGAAGTTTAGCAGCTAAAAGTTTTAAAACCTAAAGGTCAACCTAGAGGGGTGGGATAGGGAGGGTGGGAGGGAGACACAAGAGGGAGGGAATATGGGGATATATATATACGTATAGCTGATTCACTTTGTTATACATTAAAAACTAACACAACAATGTAAAGCAATTATACTCCAATAAAGATGTTAAAAAATAAATAAATAAGCATTTCTAATGTGATAATAATGAGGTGATTGATATACCATTAAAAGTAGAAGCTTTTTTTTCTATTCTAAAAAAACAAAACAAAACAAAAACCTAAAGGTTATAGTTTTCTGGATCAGATAAGTCTGAATACTTATCTTCAGACTTCATGAAGAAATTTTACTTGTCTCTAAATAAAACAAGAGAAAGTTGTTTTAATTTTATTAATTATATTTATTTTATTTTTTAAAATATCTTCATTGGAGTATAATTGCTTTACAATGTTGTGTTAGTTTCTGCTGTACAGCAAAGTGAATCCTCTGTACATAAACATATATCCCCATATATCCTCCCTCTTGAGCCTCCCTCCCACCCTCCCTATCCCACGCCTTTAGGTGGTCACGAAGCACTGAGCTGATCTCCCTGTGCTATGCGGCTGCTTCCCACTAGCTATCTATTTTACGTTTGGTAGTGTATATATGTCCATGCCACTCTCTCACTTTCATTCTAAAATAACTTCAAAGTCTAATAAATTTTGCACATATCTTCAGTGTAATTATTGGAGGAAAGACTAGAAATCAGTTTGCTTAGCACTGAAATGTTCTCTCCCATTTGTTACTTGACTGATATATGGCAAATAATTTAATCTCTTTGTGACTCAGTGTCTTAAAAATGAAAATAAGGATAATAAGTTAGCTAACAGGGTTATTGTGAGAATTAGAAAATATGTCAGAAAGATTGTAGTTTTCAATTCCTATTATTGACTATATAAAGTGAATCTACAAATTAACCAATATTTTATTAACAGCTAGTCCAATAATTATTTTTTAGAGGGAAATGTATTTGTTTGCAAAACACATTGATAAGCCTCTTGTGAAATATGGGCAAAGTGTTCTTTATGAAAGTTGGAGATCAATTTATTCTTCCTCTGAAATGTTGGAAGAGAGAAAAGAGACCATCAAAGAATACAGGGAGAAAAGAAAAGAGCCAAAGAGAGTGTGTGAGACATGGCACTATTTGGAGAAATGATAAGTGGAGTTTTCTCTTTACTTTGTCATCAGAACATTTAAGCACTAGGGATGAATGATGCTGAATTTCAAGTGATTTGATTGCTACAGTGTAAACCTTTCCCTATATAAAAAGATCAGCCCAACCAAACAGTCACTAAAGCCTAACACACTCATGAATGCTTGGCATGACTTGGCTTACTACTTTGCCTTGTGGAAAATTTAAAAAGGCCCAAATTTTGTGACATATAAAACATGGACTGCTATAGCAGAGGAAAGATCAAAGAGACAGTCAGCCTGGAGGTGATGGGAAAACCCTAGGGATTACTTTGGATTTCTGTGGAATACGGTACTGGGAATTTTAGTTACTCATATCTAGAGATAAAGGGCTAGAACATTCTGTAGTTGATACTGACTTTATGGATAGATCCACAACCATTACTTTTTAAAGCACTGTATGGTTTCTAAGGAACTTTTTGGTATATTATCTCACTTGTTCTTCACAGAGCTCTATGAGGCAGGAGCAGGGGAATTCTTCTCTCCTTTTTGAAGATCAGGAAGCAGCCTGAGATTAAGAGACATGGCCAATGTGATATTGTGATATAATAAGAAATATATATTTGGTCTTTGTCCCTCAGTTGCTGACACAGAGCTCCTAAAACCTTATACTTCCTGAGTGATAAGGGTGAGACAAGCATTTTTTGCTATTTATAATAAACCCCTTTCCACCACATCTCAGTTTATGTTAATGAGGTGACTCTTGATTGGCCCCTGGATAGCTTCAGGATGGAGGCTGGTTGCCAGAGGAACCAACCATGTGATTAGAGGGTTGGAATTTTTAGTCCCGCCTTCTTGACCTCCTGGGAAGGAAGAGGCTCTGGAGATTGAGTTAATCTTCATTGGCCAATGGTTTAATCAATCATGTCTATGCAAAGGAACCTCCATAAAACCTCTAAATGACAGATGTTGGAGAGCTTCTGGGTTGGAGAACATATACACATGTCAGGAGGTGTCAAACCACAAACTCCACAGGGACAGAAGCTCCCACACTCAGGATCCTTCCAGACCTCATCCTATGTACTTCTTCAAATGACTGTTCCTTTGCATCCTTTATAATATCCTTTGCAGTAGACTGGTAATAGTAAGTTAAGTGTTTCCCAGAATGAGCCGTTATAACAAATTATCAAATATGAGGTGGAGGTCGTAGGAACTCCTGATTTGTAGCCAAATCAGAAAGAAGTGTGAGTAATCTAAGAACTCACTACTTGGAGTTGGCATCTGAAGTGGGGGCCGTCTTGTGCAACTGAGTACTTAACCTGTGACATCTGTGTAAACTCCAGATAGTCAGAAAGTAAGCTGTAGGATACCCAATTAGTGTCTGCAGAGAAGTGGAGAGTTGCTTAGTGTGGAAAACCCACACATTTGGTGTCAGAAGTTTTGTAAGTAGAGAGACCGATTTCCTTTACCCAAGGTCTCACAAACTTGGAGAACGAAGAGAGCTGGAATACTTCAGCCTTCTCTCCTATGTACAGGATAGGAATCTACAGATTGAAGAAAATTACTTTGGATCTAGTGACCTTTCATTTTAGTTTATGTAAAGCACACTTTTTATGAAACCCAAGGAAAGGAGGGGATATGTATCTTCTTAGGAAATAAAAAGATCAAGTATATTATTTAAAAAAAAACAGTTTTTTGAAGTAGTGTTTAAAATAAACGAATTTCTCATTTAGATTAAATAGGAAGTTTTTAGAAGGAAACTGATCCTTTTGGTAACAATCTGTGTTTGATTTCAAAGGAAACCAGCCACAGCCTGGAATGAAAGCCTCTTGTTCCTTAAGCATGCCCGTGGGTACACACACATACCCACAGAGTTTCTTCTCCCTCCAAAGTGGAACCAGCAGACTCACAGCTGAGAACTCATTCATCCTCACCACAGAGGAAAGCTGTCTAGAGAATAAAATCATTAGTGTATTTCATGCCTTGGGCTGCTGATTAGACAAGACACTTGGATAGATATAAGGATTGATATACTATGATTCTAAGTATATAAATTATATTTTCCCAAGATGAGAAAAATGTAACACTTTAAAGTGTTCCCTTTGAGGGATGAGAGGAAGAATGGGGGTCATTAGGAATCAAGGGCCCACACATTCTGAAGATCTAAGCAACCTGAAAGAAAACTTTCCTATTTGTGAAATAGAATAGGAGATAAAATACCTTATTCTGTTTCCAACTTGAGCCAGGACAAAGGATCAAAGTATAAAAATAGACTCACATGAATTGTAGATCTTACCCAGGATCAATTTTACTAATAGTTTCTAAGCAATCGAAAGGCACAGACCCAGGGAGAGGTCTGACACAGTGAGTGTGGCTTCCCATTTTTTCCTTTTCTATATTGGACTCACACTGTTTGGCTCAGTGATAGATGAAGTAATTGACATGTGTGAATTACCTCACACTTTAGGGAGGAATTAAATTATGAAACGTTGCCATTTTTATACTCATGGAGTTGTGCACCTTACATAATGTTTTTCTAGGAAGCCATTCCTCATAAATCCATAAACTCTAGAATTATTTACCATAAGCAATCCTCAAACAAGGACATCCTGCTATAAATATTCCAGAGATGAGTACCTTATTTCTAGCAAACAACACTTTTTGTTGTCAGCATACTCAGAGGTTTGATTGGATTATCTGCTTTCTTTTTTCTTTTCCAGGAGCATCTGTCCAGTAAGAAGAGAGAAGCGAATCATAAGCCCATTGTTTAACTTCTTCCTCCTTATTACCTTTCATCTTATCCCCCTCACCCAATTTCAATACTTTAGAACACAGACCTCTAACTACTCTCGGGGCAGTTACCTAAAATCTTAAGTAATGTGCTTTTATAACTTCATGTGAGATGGCCAAGGCATATTTTCAAAATGACAGGGGAACTTTATTCCATAGTCATTGAAAAGAGAGTAATCCAGATGGTGTTAGAGGCTAGTTTTCTTCCCCTATCCTGAGTTTATCAGGGAGGTGGTTTATTTAGGTAATGGATGAACAAGCTGATCAAGAAAGTCTTCTTTCTTTCTCATAAGGCTATTTCCTATCCTGGGAAGTCTATTATTACTTAATTTCTTATATGTTTCTTAATCTTCTTTTGCTCTAAGTATCTACAGTTATGGAGGTAAGGTCCCTTTACTGGAACCTTTTTCATGGTATGTCCAGTTCAAATAGTATCAGTCTAAACACATATCTCTGTTGTATGATTAAAGCTTGGGGGATTACCTGTGCCCTGCTACTTCTCTACTTGTAAATTTCCCCCAATAAACAGTATATTATATTTGCATTGCATCACGGTAGTTTTATGGACTTCTATTTCCTTTTTGCACAGCAATCATCAGATGGGCTTTGACATACACTCTGATTTAGACTACTGAGGTTAGGAAAATTGACCTGTGGGTGAAAAACCAATTAGAGACATGATAACACCTATCCCTTTAACCTTCAACTCCTCTGTGGTATAGAGAGAGGAGATTTTACCACCAAGATGACAGTGATGGTGTTCCTATAACCAAAAGTTAAATCTAACAATGCCCAGTAGAATAAATTGAGTACCCACATGGTATATAAAAATCCACGTCCAAAAAAATATCCATTGCTGTATTAAAGGGAGAAATCCTATCATTCTGTATACAAGTGGTATTTTTCCATTTATAGAACACTTAAGGATAAACATATGATAAGAAATAGAGTATCTCAGAATCATTTAAGTCATAGCTTTTGAGAGGGTAAGCTTTCCTTATTCTAAAAGGAGAATGTACACTTGTGCTTAATGTTTTAACTAGCAAATGACATAATATGTTACATATTGTGTAGAAGTAAAAATATAAAGGCATATCTCTCAACCATATTAGCTTGAAAATATAATAAAGATAATTTAAATCCAAATTTTAAAATATGTCATGTTTGCATTTGCACATATGAATTATAAATTCAATAATATTTGGGGCGTTCTAGGTGCGATTCGTGTAGAATAAACAAGAAAGTTTAGAAAGTGCCTCTGGGCTTCCCTGGGCTAAATTTAGCTAATAGTAATTTGTTAGAAAGTTGATGGCTATAAAATAATCCATCAGAATAAATATTTTGAAGGGAAAATAGAGAAAGCAGGGCATAAGCAGTGACACTAAAGCCTTGGAGACCAGAAAGCAAATGCTTCAACAAAGGCCATGGCATTCTCCTGAGGCAAGAGATCCTTGAGTCCAAACAGTGACTCTCATTATATGTTGGGCTCTCCATACACCACCTCCTTATTTAGTATGAGACTTTTAAAGATAAATAAAATAGAGGAAGGATGAAGTTTTAGACCTTAGCAACAGGGTTAGTAATGCACAAGACAAAATGTAAAGTCAACTTTTTTAAGGCCCACACTGTCATGGGACTTGTGTGATATTTAGGATCTATTATTAAGTTTCTTTATGAGCTATCTTTTACCAACAATGCTGTGTAACAATCTACCAGAAAACCTCAGTGGTATTTGACAATACTCATTTATTATTTTTTATGAGTCAATATGTTAACTGGGTGATCCTACTGATCTGGTCTAGGCTTATCTTACCTTGGTTAAACTTATTCATTTGTCTGTGGGTACTCTGCAGAGCCACTGAGGGCTTGCTAATTTAGGATGACCTTGGCATGGATTTCCCATCCATGCTCCATGTGGTCTCACCTTCACTATCTAGCCCAAGCTTTTCATGATGTCATAGACAGGATTGAATAGAGAGAATGGAAATGTGTGGCCCCATCTCAGAAATGGCATGCCATTACTCCTGCTTCAATCTACTGGTCAACGCAATAGCTTTTCCAGACTCTAAGCATGAGGTAGGGGTGAGGAAAACATCATTTTTCCTATTGTTCTCCTAGGTTCTCTTTACTGGATTGGCACGCAAATTTATTTAATAGAAGTTTTATGTGACACAGGGGACCTCATAAGGAAATGAAGACCCAAAGAAATGGTTAAACCTGAGCATTTTTATGTTAGGTTTGATGAAAAGTGGGGAGTCATGAAAAAATGTGATAGAATGAAAGGGCATGAACTAAGGGTAATAAACTGGGGGAAACTTGCCAAGTGCCGTTCATTCCGATTCCTCTCAGCATGTCTCTATCTTCAGAGATAAGTAGGCTTCTTTCCTCTGGGTATCTCTCACAAGAGAGTCTTATGACCCGCTTCAGGGGAGAGGGGGAAGGTCAGAGAGTCCCTTCTGCACCTGTCATTTCTCAAATTCCTTCATTTTAAATGATCACTATGCCAAGGTGTCATATTGTGTGTGTGTGTGTGTGTGTGTGTGTGTGTGTGTGTGTGTGGAAATTCTCATTTATTAAATTTGGACATAATCATCCCAGTAATGAAATAAAAATAAAATACTACAATATAAAAAGGAAAAGAGTAGTGGATAATAATTTTTAATTACATGAATGTGTTTAAATAAAGGGAAAAACTACCTGTATATTGGTGGTTTTAATACTTAATTTATCATTACAGTTTCTGTCTTCTTGATGTGTGTTTTTAGTTTTAAAATAAACAATTAAAAAAATTTTAAAGAACAAATCAACAAAAACAACATTAACGATATTGAAATTCAGTAAATATTCACATAGTAATTTAAATTTACACCTTAAAAATATTATACTTCACAATTTGCACTCTGTTTCACTGTTGTAAATCTTAAACACAAATCCTCTTTCCAAATGGTGACAAAGAGTGACAGAATAGAAGAAAGTCAAGTTCTGTTTTTTTCATTCTTTGCAATCACAGTAGTTAACACTGTTTATATTAAGCCAACCGTTTAAAAGCAAGAATATGTGATGCTACAGGGGATGAGAGGCACAAAGCATGGCCAGAGCCAGCTCAGACGATTCTGAAACCTTAGAACTTACTCTCGAAGCAAAGGCAGGTAACAGGGAGCCACCGTATAACTGCGAATTCTCCAAACTGACTTCCACGTGGAGTACAGGCAAGGAGAGACTCAAACAGATGTTAATGGGAGAGAGTTGCACATTTTGCAATGAATTGAAGCATAGAAAATTCCTCCTACACCAGGTAAAGATAAGAGCTGCAGTTTAGAGGAGACAGAATCTTCTCAGGAGGAGTGAGTCATGTGCTTTTTGAACTAAAGCCAAAAATCATAAATAAGTGTGGGGTTCTGTAATGAATGTCAGTTTGTTTTTATGTATTAACCACTGTTATTTATCCAAGTTAAAATTCTTGTGGAAGTAGCTCATATTTCCTTTCTGCAGTTGATCTGAGAACACATTAAAACGTGGGAGACGGGGAGCAATGAAAGGTATTTAGCCAGTCCATCCCACAAAATCAATCCCCTTTTAAATCCGTGTCAGCAAAACCATCAGATAAACCCATCTCTTGAAAGGTTGTTTTTATTAACGTTACCTCGTGAATAATAAAAATAAACATATATTGCATACAGAGAAAAAATGGCCACTGAGAAAGTCACCTCCCCACACAGATCGCACTAGATTTCCAAAAATATCTACCACCAAAATTAGTTGAAAACTTAATGATTTTAAAAAATACCTGTTAGCTTATTTGTTGTCAAAGTCCACATGTTAACTAGAACATTAACTTCTTAGAGAGGTAGTTATATTCGGAACAGTCTTATTAAAAAATGTAGTTTAGTCAGATGTTTTAGCAGCCATTTCTAACCCTCTTGCCTGTTGTCTGTCCCAATATTTGCCTACTGCACTTCATATTCTGGGTTCCATCCTTTGGATTCAACTCACTTTTTGTCTATAGTTAGTGGTAATGATTCCAGCTACCCTCATCTCTGCACATTATGTCTCCCATGCAAAAATACTTTACCCCAATATATAAATTCCTCCTAAATATTCATAGAGGCTGGGAAAAATAGTAAAGATTTCAGCTCCTGTTAGCAGATTCTTGGAAAGAAAACTTTTATATGAAACCACTGCAAACTGCTAACAATCAATAAAAGGCTAAACTTGTTTTTCATATGATTGCTAATTAATTGGTCTATTGTCCTTGAATGTATCATATTCGTTTACTCTCGAAAACCTAGGCAGAATTTTACGAACTCATAATCAATATCCGTTATATTCAAGAAATCGCTGAATTCCGGTTGACTCAACTCTGAAATATGTCTCAAATTTAATAACTCTTTTCTATCTCCCAGCCTACTGCCTCTGTTCAGGCCTAGTTATTTTTTCCCCGGACTATTCATTAGTCTGCTGCCTTGACAATCAGCCTTTAGCACTGCTCCCAGCCCAAACTCCAATTTAGTATTCACATTTCTATCTAACGTATCTAAATTTATTTTAAAATTTCATAAAGAGCACTTTCAGTGAACTCCTCATAGCCCATAAGATAAAATTTTAAATCCTTGAGTATGAGACCATACTATGCATATTCAACTCTGTAGTTCCATTGCCTACTTCTATGCCTGGTATTGAGAAGGTACTCAATGCATATTTGAGAAATGAAACAAATGGTCCAAAAATTAGGAGAGATGCCTGCCTGTTGAGGAGGTTAAGAGATATTGCACTTTTCTCTTAGAGACTCTATTATTTGCAGGGAGATAAACTGTATTTGAATTCGCAGACTATCAGGTCAGATGAGCAGATGAAAGTTCATTCTTACCTGGCTACTCATGTGCAAAATCAATACAGGTGGCAAAAAGACATAGAGGAAAATTTTCTGGCTTTTTGTTAAATGAGAAATTAAGGAGGGTTGCAGCTGTCAAACTGTCAAGAAGACGATGATAAAGTCTAAGGGAAGTGAAAAGGATTTTTATCTACAACATATATATAGTATAGCAGAAAACTTAGAAACTTACACTGGGACTAACTAGTTAGAAGGAAAGCCCCACTGTCAAAATATATTTCTGGCATCTCTTCCTGTAGCATGTCCCTGACCCCTGCCTCTTCACTAACTTCTGAAGATGTGGCTGTCAGCAAAATTCATGTAATTAACATAAAGATTAGCTCCTATTAAATAGTCACAAGCTGATCAGTTTCTCCATGCCCAAGAGGGCAAGATAGATAATATTTTCTGAGGATTATACTTGAGTTACTACCATCAATCACAGAATGAGTTTAATAAAATTTAAAAATAAGACATTCTGTTTGACATTTCAGAGACTAGAAGATGTTTACAACAGGAGTGATTTATGCAATCCTCTCTCTATTTGTTTTCATTAGGTAGGATAATCAAGAATGTAGCAATATCCCCTGTTCTAGCACTTTCCACTAGGTATTTTAAGGACATATGATTTATCTTCCCATTTAAAGTATCTGGTCTCTGCATGGGTAAGAAAGTGTCTTTTGCAAGATTTTGTAGTTCACATAGTCTCACAAAGTGTTATGTGATCTTGAACTATGTACTAGCTGATTTAATTCCTTATTAAAGAATAACTGAGAAAATATATTAAGGGATCTGGTCCAATTTCCACTAATTTGATTTTGTGTTCTTGGATGGAGCTACCAATAAAACATGATCCGGTATCCGGGAGTATGGAGTCTTAATAGTTGTAAAGCTTAATTCTATGTGTAAACTTCACTGAACCATGGGGTGCTCCAATCAAATATGATTTCTGGGTATTTTCAGATAAGATTAGCGTTGGAATCGGTGGATCCAGTAGATTTTCCTCCCCAATACGGATGGGCCTGAATAGAACAAAAAAGAGAGGAAGGGAAGGTTCATTCGCTTCCTGCCTGACTGCTTGAGCTGACACATTAGTCTTCTCCTGCCCTTGCATTAGGATTTATAAATACATATAAGAGAACTCCTATGAGTTCTGTTTCTCTGGAGAAAACTGAACAGAGGCCCTTAAGATAAACGAATAACAGCTGAATTATTAAGCTAAAATTTAGCCCAAGAATGGCTTCAGTTGCTTCTATTCCATGATCAATGCCTTATAAAGATTGCTCTGGATAAAAAGGTACATTCCAATTTAAACAAGCACCTAACCAGACTGAAGGTATATTTGGGGGATTCCCCTGAGGGCTCATAGATATTATAACTGGATGGAAGCTAATGGTGGCAATTGTCTTCATCTTAAAGATGATGAAATTGGTACAGAAATGGTGCAGATAAGAATTTGGAGATACATCACATGCACCTCAAATTTTGACCCTTCAGGACATGAAACAGATCCAAACAATCATTAATGGTTATTTGAAGTCCTGAGGTTAGAAAGATCATGTACTCTGCCCAGGTTCAGGTGAGGGTGCTGTGGGAAGTATTGGAGGAAGCTGTGCCCTGCTTACTTTCTCAGTCCTAAAGCTTTTGCACAATGAGTGTGTCTCAGATGACACTCGAGAGGCTGTCAAGAAGACGAACTAGAGAAAGAAATTTAAGACAATCATTCTGGTTGAAGAGAAGCCCTTGTTTCATGTGTTTATCCGTAGCCTTGCTTGTTATTACAATTTTAAACATATAAATTACTATTCTAAATGTGAGCATTTACTTTCATTAATTATAAGAACATGTTTTATTAACCTTATTTGTGTAAGGCTCTGTGCCAGGAGAATGTAGTACAATACTATAACCAATAACCAAAACAATAACCACTGTGTCTATCATCAAGGAGGCTACAATCCATTAGTGACCAGAGGATGACTTTACACTTCAGTGAGCTGACATGAGCCATGTAGTTCAGGAAAGCAGCTTTTTCATGTTTCCTATTACATTATGCATAACTTTATATCTGCCCTGAAATGGGAGTGTTAGTGGTGAGGAAAGAGAGATGGTACTTACCGTGGTCCTCTTCATAGCCTTAGGGATTTTGTTAAGTGGCTTATAAACTTGTTGCTTTTAATCCTCTCAACTACAGTTCTTCAGGTTGGGTATAACTTACGTTTGTTTTTTGGATAAGGATTGCTTAAAGTCACTTAGTTAATAAATGGTACACACTATTTGGAAAACCTAGAAATTTCAATTATTTTAGTTAATGGTAAGTAGGGATATGCAGAGAAATGGAATGAAGCATATCATTTTTATGGGTTAGGAGGGAATATTTTCAGGAACAGTGTTGGAGGGATCTAAATCCTTTACTATTTTGTTACCTAAGAGTTGACAAAGTACTTAGTTCTTCTGCTAAAAAAGATGCCGTATTTCTAATTGTCCACAGTGGAATTTCCCTATCACTCTCTTGTACATTTTGAACATTGTAGAAATTAACATTATTTCCATTCAAACTTTGGTTAAGATAAACTTAAAAGCTAATATCTGTGAATAGAGCTATGTTTCCTTTAAAGAAGTGCAGGCTATGTCAAATACTGGCTATAAAAATGTGTTGGAGAGATTCATTAAGTAAACGTCATAATTGAAAATAAATTTAGTAATATTAAGCCTAGCTTCATCAAACTGAATTTAAGAGGAGTCAAGAATTCATGAAAGTGTCCTGTAATGGAAAAAGCCACTTGTAGAAATTCATATGTCTGTTGAGAATATGAACCACACAGCTGTGCTCTCAGCCTTACATCTGTCACCAAAGGAGAAGCCTAAATCTCTCTCAGGCTAGAAGTTAAAGGCTATGATCCCAGAGCCATATGTTATCACCACAACCCCTAAAAAATTGGGATGAATTTAATTAACTTAATTACATATAAAGGAAAATCAGAAGTTAGAATAAAGAAATATGAAGGTCCCTTCAAAAATTATCAAAGGATTTTATGTTTCAATTTTTGTTCGCATCATGAGAACTATACGAAGTATATGTTCCACTCATTTAAAATAGAGCTCTATTTCCATGTAAAAAATGAATGAGTAGTTGGAGAGTATTTTACATTCTCTTTATTTTAGCTCAAGACTCAATGGGCAGTCGAGATAAGTGGATCATTAGGCCACATATAAAATGTGAATGTACACTTTGAGACAGTTGATCTTAAGGGAATATGACAGTTTATAGGGCATGAATATTTCAGCTGAGCTATATATGGATGGGGTTGACAGCAATAACCATACCACATCTGGTACAGGATTTAGGCAGCCTCAGTTACCAAATGGAAAGGCTTGTCATGAACTTTATATAAGGATCCAGGAGATTAGGATGCATTCCCTTAAAAACAAAACAAAACAAAACGAAAACACTTGAATCAGCATCAAAATAATGGAATGAAGGGAAAAAAAGAATTAAATGACAATTTGGCAATCAAAACAACAATAACAACAAAACAATTTGTATATTTAACACTGATGATGAATAGAAAGAGAAGAAAAAAACAAAAAATTCCATTGAGGGCATATCTATTGCTCATCTTGGCATCAGAACTAACAACTATTTTAATTTCCATTTGTTTATAATTCCTAGGTTTTGTGTATCTATTTTTAAAGTATGGTTTAGCAATACAAATTTATTCCTAACTAAAGCAGCACACACACCACACACATACACTTTTGGACCATCTTTACATGCCTTAATAAAGCAAAAAACTATCATCTGATGAACTATAAACCATTTAAAAATTTCTTATAAAATATTAGTTTTTAAGTTAAATGTTTAAATCCATATTGGTGTTTTTATAACCACACAATAAAAAAATAGTTGCAGAATCTAAGAATTATCTCACTGAAAAATAAAAATCAACCTTGCTGCCTTGTTGTAGCCTCTAAGACATAGTTTCTTAATCACTAGATTAAAACCAAGATCTATAGAGGATTTTGTCTCAAATCTCTATTGACATTGCAGAGAAGAAAAGGAAGAATGTGAAAGCATAGACAGACCCCTCTTCCCTGTTCAATTTCAGGATTTTTTATTTTTTAGTCAAAGGAGGGTTCAGAGTCTATTCTGAATATCCTTAATAAAAGCACAGAATTTAAAGTTTTCAAATTAGACTTCTAAAAACAACAATTTAACTTGATTCAGTTTTTTATTATTGCAAGTCTATTTTCTTTGGATTTATATTGATAAGCTATTGATTTCCTCTCCTCCTGAATCCTCTACCTCTAGCAACCTTTAAGCATAAGTAATAGGAATAATGAATATACATATTGTTTTTTAATAATTTTACAAAGGACCTTTTTCTGTCTCATATAAAATAGACATTCACTGAAGTTTTGTTCTTTACTCTCTTCTTTTCTTTTGCTATACTCCAAGGTTATTCATTTTCCTATAGCCCAAGTACATCTTTGTCAATATCTTATTTTAAATATCTTCTCCTGAACTCTATCCTTAATTTTATATTCAACAGAACTCTCTAAAATGATGGAAATACTATTTAAATGCTGAAAAATAGCCATTAGCCACATATGGCTACTGAGTACTTAAAAGGTGGCTAGTGCAACTGAAAAAACAAATTTTAAATTTAAATAGCCATTTGTGGCTAGTAGGTATTGTATTGGACAGCACAGTTCTTGACTTTCATTCTGAAAGTCCATTAGACTTCCTATGAATATACTATAAAAATCTCAACTTTAATACATCCAAATCTAATGTTCATTTCCTGGTGAATGTAGCCAGTATCCACTCATCATCAAATTCTATGCACACATTTACTACTTTCTGTTTTTCTATCTGTTTATCTCTGTCACTTTTATTTTTATACACACATACACACACATGCACAAATGATGACAAAACTGTTTTTCTTTTAAGTGCCATAAATTAAATAGGCATTCTTCCATACTGCATGTCATCCAAGTTTGACACCTAGACAACTCCAGTGGGTCCGCTTCTCAAGTACTAGCTATATCAAATCATAATCACCCCCACCCCAGAAGATGATCAAAAATTAAAACCATATAAGCAGCAAAAAACCTGTAAGAGTCACTAGATATAACAAATGAAAGGACTAACATCTCTAGAACAGAAAATAATTGACTTTAAGCCAAAAGATTTAGATAGAAATAAAAACATATAGTTACTAAAATACAAAAACAATAAATGGATTAGATATCAGCAAGAGAAACATGAGAGAGAATTTATGAATTGGATAACCAAGTGATTTTTTAAAACTATAAGATATAATAAAATGTCCAAGAGTTTTGGTGGCTAGAATGAAATATTGCAAGATGTAGCTAACAAAATTTCTAAAGAGAGAACATAGAGAATTGGGTTAAGGTAATGACTAAGAATTTTCAAGAATTGAGAACAAATTTAAGAATTATTCCAACCCCAAAGCGGAAAAATAAAACTTGCCCAACAAGGGCACATTTCAATAAAATTGCAAAGCAATAAATGCAAATAGAATAAACAAAAAAGTTTCCCAGCAAAGAAATGTCAATTGGATTAGTAACAGATTTCCCATCCACTGTCGATGTCAGAAGACAATAAAATAATATAGTAATGATGAGGGTAAATAATTTTCTCTGTAGAATTCTATTACCAGATAAATTTCAACCAGTTAAATTCTCTGACCAGCTAAGAGCAAGTGAGAATCAATGACATTTTTAAAGAAACACAATTAAAAACTTGCAGACTTCCAGAAAATGGGGAATTGTGGTTTTTTTCAGTTAGCTAGCTTCTAATTCATTACCTTAGAATATAGTTTTGAACCCTCTATCTATTTGATTATTTTTTATGACCACAGGTTCTTGAAACTTTATTCAATACGGTTATGATTGAAACTTTATTCATTATAGGTATTGTGGTGCTAGTGGTTTTGATTAGTGCTGCCTATTCCATTTTTCTTTTGGCGGGGGGGGCGGGGCGGTTTGCGGGCCTCTCACTGTTGTGGCCTCTCCCGTTGCGAAGCACAGGCTCCGGATGCGCAGGCTCAGCGGCCATGGCTCACGGGCCTAGCCGCTCCGCGGCATGTGGGATCTTCCCGGACCGGGGCACGAACCCGTGTCCCCTGCATCAGCAGGCGGACTCTCAACCACGGCGCCACCAGGGAAGCCCGCTGCCTATTCTCAATAGAGTTCCTACCGAGTATCTGTGACTATCTTGTAACAAATTCTTCATATCCTTTCCAACTCCAAATTGTCACCCTGCAATTGCCCCCATCTCAGTAAAAACAGTTCAGTTGTTCTGTTTGCTCAGTCTGCTGTCATCCTCTTCTCTAAACCTAATGCCCTAATCTATCAGCACATCTTTCCTTCTCTCCTTTGAAATATATCGAGGTCCACCCTACTTTCCACCACCTTTACATTATTGCAACCACCTAGCCCCATAACTTGTCACCTAGACCTTTATAATAGAAAAAAAATTGGTCTCCCTGCTTTCATAATCTATTCCACATGTGACTATGAGCAGGATCCTTTGAATTTATGGCTTGATGGTTGTAATCAGTTTGGAAAAAAAATTCTCCCAGAACTATTATTTTTCAAATTCTACTTCTGACCTATAATTTTTTGACTCCAAAATACACGTTAGAAGTTGTCACCATGTCTGAAAGTTCTCTTTACTCTTTTCAGTATTTTCTGTCCTCTTAGTTACTCAAACTTCCACCTGGGCATTTTACTTTGTCCTATAATCCTGCTTATTAAACCCCTCTTACTGTGCTCAACTTTCTGCTGAATTCCTCACTGGAGTCTTAATTTTTAATTATGGTATTGTTTCCTGTTGCAGAATTTCCATTTGATTTTTTTTATAGATAATAGGTTTTTCTTAACTGTGAAATGCTCTCTCTTATAATCGATTTTCTTAAATAATAGTCACATTTTTAAATCTATGCTATAGCTCCAGTAACTGGGTCATCTGTGAATCTGTTTCTATCATCTGCTTTTTTCTTAGTTTTTGTTCTTAGTTTTGATAAGGCTCATAATTCTTGATTGAACATTGAACCTTGTGTATAAAAATTTCTAAGAATCTGAATAATGTGATTTTCCTCCACGGATAGTTCACCTTATCTTCTAGTAGGCACTTAGAGTTGGGTAACATCATGGTAATTCAGTTAGGAACTGAGCTGACTTAAGTCTAGGCTTCAGTTTTGTAAGCTCTGTCTACCTCTGGTTCATCCAACTCCAGAAGTTTCAACAGAGAACCTATGGTGCTTAACAGAACTCTTCTTCCTACGATGGACCCCCTGGGGGGGGGGTGTCTCAAATTCTACATTTTGTCGCTTCAGTCCCATAAGACATTCAAAAACTCTGTTACATTTTTAAATGGGTTTCTACTTTACTTCTTGGACAGCTGTGAAATGTAGGAAAAAAGAACAAATTGGAACCTGTGAGGATGGGCTGGAAACCATCTCTGAGCTAGAATCCATGAAGATAAGTTACAACTTGTTTCACTACTCCAAGTCTCCAAAGTCAAAGATGGTAGTTTTAACAGAACATGCTAGCACTCCTTCTCACCTAACTAAACTCATACATGGGCCAGGAGTTGGAGAAGCTAGAGAAGAAAATGTGCCATGATTTGAAGTCACTGCAGGCCCAGCTACTACCCAATACCAACAAGGGGAACCAGCAGACGATGAGCACATTGCATGAGCTTCAACAGCTCCTTGCGCCTTCACTGACCTCTTGCAGGTTACACAAAGACTGCTGCCCTTCTACCTCCCTAATCTTGTATGAAACATCTCTTTTTGTGGCCCACACTAAAAGTGAACAATGCAGGGAAAGGAATTCTGGAAAATGGAATCTCAGCTTAGCTAAGTTGATGTAATACAAATCCACCTTTTGTCAATTTATATCCATATGTATGTCTCCTTTATCGATACTTAACATTCAAATAAAGACAATAGCAAAAGCACACTTCTGCTGACTTTTACAACTCTCCTTTGTATAATTGAAGATATGCCAACTATCTCTACCCAAAAGGACACAAAGTCTCTTTATTTGTGGGTGACATTCATTTTTTATCTAGCTGAGAAATACTCCCCTTTTGATATTTTGTAATTTTAATTGTGAGACCTAAGAGTAATTATTATTAACACATCTAATGATAGATGACAGAGAAATGAAGAAGAGGAAGAGGAAAAAACTGCTTAATATATGCATAAGTTTATCTAGGTTAGAATAAGTAAGAAACATTCATAGATATTATAGTCCTTTTTTGTACAACTGATTCCACAGTCCTAGCTGATATTCACAACTGCCTCTTTTCAATATTTTTTGACTTACTCAGGCAAAAAACCTTGGTTTGTCATTGTTCCTTGCCTGATGGAGAGTGATCCAAACCTTCCTTCTTGAAGTGTATGGACCACCATTAGATCTGCTTGAATTGTGTTATATAGTTTTTCTTTAATCATGGACATGAGAGTACTAAGAAACACCCCAGGGGATTTTTGCATTACACACATATTCCTTCTTATCATTATTGTGTAGGAGAAACAAATTATCCATAAGGAAATAAAAATCAATGGTCACCACTAGTACAGTAACCCCCTTTATTGCTTCTTTATTCCCTGGCATGAAAAGTCCTAGGTATCTTGTGGCGGTCTCAAATCTAATTTTAAAAAGCCACTGATATTTTCTCTACTGGAAGCTATCTTAGACATGCAGATCCTAAAGTTTCAGGGAGAGAAAATAAACCTTTTACTAGAGCATCAATATAGATAATAGTGAGAAGAGCCACTCCTCTTCTACTTCTTAGATTTTCTGACTTTTGAATCCTGGCTATAGGAGAAAGAGCACTGTATTGGTTGCTGATGTTACTCAAAATTTTCAATGTGTTGATATCACCTAGTGCATAACTGAGTCTTCAGAAATAGTTCCAACTTCTGCTTCTAGCCAACAGGAAGTAATTAGGAGCCAGAAAAACCCTTCCTCCTGAAAATGTGTATTTTTTAAAAAAGAGGAAAAATGATTTTTAAGATATTGTACATCAGTCAATGAAGGATAGTGATGGTTGATCTGTTTCTATTATGTCCAACTGCCTCAAAATTTAGGCTTATTTATATTTAAATGATGGTTAAAAATTGATAACCACAAGCCAAATAGAAGTGACACTTGGATTATCTATGATAGTGAAGGATGTATCTCTCTATTCTCTCCCCTAGTCTATTATGGTGAGGTTTACTGTACAATTACTATTAGCATTCATTCAGTCAATAAGTAATTTTTAAACATTTTATTTTTGTAAAAACTGTGCTGACAGTCATGCAAAAAGAAAATATAAGCCTTATTTCCTCATAGGGAATGCTCAAAGTAATCTTTATTCCTGTAAAAGCTGTGAAATTCCATACCAATCAGCTTCAAAACACAGTGTGAAACTCTTAGTCCCTGGATTGTTTTGTTCTCTTCAGAAACCTATGAAGAAGAAGGGTATAAGGGATTTAGCCCTTGAATTGGTCTTTTGGAGCTTATATTGTAAAAAAGGAAAGCACTCAAAATACTCTGTATGTTTCATCTTTGGACATGACTTATTAGAGGAAAATCCATCAATAATAGTTATTGATTATCTTCTACGTTCAGAACTACATGCTTTTTTCCTGGAGGTTTTTATGTCATGGATATACAAATGCACATCACATAGATTTCTCTATACTCAATACATTTATGAGCTTGGTAGTAATTCTCTCTCCTCCTTTCCCTGCTTTTTCTGGGAACTGTAGTAGGGAGTCTGTTTCCTTGATTTTCCAAGAAGTGTAAAGTCATTCTGTTACCAAGTCCTAGCTCACTCTGCTTGCCGCACGACAGGCCAATGAATTAGAAATGAGGTGTTGAGGCAAGGAATATGACTTTATTCGGAAAGCTGGCAGACAGAGAAGATGGCAGACTAGTGTCTCTGAAAAACCATCTTATCAGGGACTGGATGCCAGTTCCTTTTATAGAATCAGGAAGGGAGAGGCAGTGAGGATGTAAAGGGGCCATCAGTCTTGCAAACCATCTCCTGGAATGATTGGCCTCTGGTGAGGGGATGTGTTAATTTCTTCCTTCTTGCAGCCATTCAAAGGAGGGCAGGGTCAGATTGTCTCTCTGTGAGCTGTGCACTTTAGTTTAACATTCAGGCAGAGGGGCAGGGTTCCCTGAGGCAGGCCATTATGTATGATTATAGTAACAAAAGCAACGAAAAGCAAAAGCTAAAGTCAAAGAAACAGATTGAACATGGAGTCCAATTTAGCTCTTCCCTGTTACAATTCAACCCAGTAACAAATATTTTATTGAAAATCTACTATAAGTCAGATATTGTTCTTGACTGAAGAGGTACAACAGTGGTCAAAACATCTTTGCCTTCAGGGAACTTACATTGTCATGAAAAGAAACAATTATTTGCTTAAAAATAGCAAAAACAACAACAACAACAACAACAACAACAAAACCCTAGAAACACAAATTTACCAAACAGATGATTAAAAGAGTGATTATTGATATCCAATCAGAAAAGAAATATTAGCAAACAATTAGACTTGAAATTAGATGAGCCAAAATTTTTGGGTCTGCCCCTTTCTTCTATATCGCATATTTTCTTCTCTACACGGCATAACTCTGAAAACCTTTATATAAGATCATTTGCATAATAGTATTCATGCTTTCCTTTCTTACCTTGTAAGTTGATTTAGGATATCACTTTCAGTATTGCTTGGTTAGAAATCAGTCTCTCTGATTTGGAAAATATAGAAGCACAAATATTTGAATACTTTAATGTGTAATTTTATAAAACCCTTGTGAACATAGGTTTATGTGAGTCAAGCTTAGACCATGGCTTTGACTGTGGTTCCTATGATGTGGCAGATTTAAAAATTAATAATTAAAATATAAAAATGGAAACAAAAAGAGCAACAAAATAAATAAACAATGACAGCAAAACCTTCAGATTCTTCAAATACTTTATGTCTTTTCCTATAAGCCATCCTAGTATGCTACCCAGTCTGGCCTATCAAAAAGTTTGTTTGAAAGACCTAAGAATTTGTTGCCTTTACAGAAGGATTCACCCATAGATTGCTTAATAAGTTCCTCTTGCATTTGAAACTGAACTTAATTTCAGTGTTACATAATACATTATATTTTTTATCAACATGTGATAAAGAAAATTTATCAGAGCTTTTACTAGACAAGAAGTTAGATTTCTGGGAACTCTTTTCTCTACGACTTGTAGAAAAAAACACATTCAGATGAACTACTTGGGTGAAAAAACTCACGTATTACTTATGGGAAGAAAATAGTATTTCTGGTAGAATGAGTAATTTATTATGAACAACAATTAGCCTAAAACTTCTTCTGAGGAAGCAGTAACCCATCCACCAAGAGAGCTGTCAGTCAAGAGCCTACTAACTTTAATCAGCCATTTTTTCTTTGTCTATTTATTTCTAACAGTCATATTTCTGAACTCCCTTTTCCATAACTAAATCTACTAAAAGAGAAATATTTGAATTGATCTGTTATAGGCTTTTTGTCTTGCAGAAAGGTTATAATAATACTTCAGTATGTACTTATAAGTAAATTGTCCAAAAAGACTTTTTCTTAAAAAAATAAGATCTAATACAAACAACACTGAGAAGACCAATATTAATGTCTTTAGGACCTCAATGAATTTGCTTTTCTAAATGTTAACTGAAGACAGCTCATTTCTCTTTGAAAAGAGGAATCAACAGGATTTTTAAATCAAATAATGGAAGCAAATTTTATCTCTTTCCATAAAAATGATTTCAAAAACTCATAGCTAACTTTTGCCACTTATTAATTATTAGTCATAAAATTCACTCATCTCTTTGAAAAATTACATAGCTAGTTAGAAATAGAGCTTTACTGCAATGACACCTATTCATTTGCAGTGAGATTTACTGAATAATAAAAAGGAAGGAGGTATTTGTTAAGTAGACAGAAAGCACAGGTTCCCACCTCTGGGGTCTTTGCTTCCAGATTATTCCCAATTCACCTGTTAAGCCTTGTTCTTTTACCACCTTCAAATCATATACCTCTGAGTTCTCGTATCTTAAGGAAACCAAAATCTCGGAAGGTGAGTACTCTAACCCCTTACACACAGACTCAGATGAATGACCCTAGTGTGTTCTTCAATCGTTAGTAGAACTTTGTCTTTATAGGAGACAATAGCTCCTATAAAACTAGGAGCCCCTCTAGCTCACAATATTCCTTTTCTGAGAATTCTTCTCCCACTACATCATCCCTGTGTAGTTTTCCAGCAGCATTTTCAATGATGCTAGTCAATTTTGGGCATTAATAGAAACTTAATATAGAAACTTAGAAACTTAGCAACTCAGGTCAGGAGTGTTCAGACACAATCACTAAAAGGAGCAGAGGAAGTTGGTTTATAGAGAGAGAGAGATGAGAATGAAGAAGACATTGAGAGAAAGAAAGATGAGGGACATCCCTTGCTGGAAAGAAAGAGAGTAACCTTGGTTACTGATGCATTTCCATCTTCTCTCTCCAGTTCCTAAAGGGCCTTATCACGCACTCTCCCCTTAGTAATAACAATAAAAATAGCTTCCTTACCACTACAACTAACAATGATAATAACAAGTACTTATTGAACGTTTGCCATGAAACAGGTAGTATTCCAAGCAATTCATATATACTAACAGTTTTAATCCTCATATCAACTTAGTGAAGTAGTTACTTGTGTAGCCCTTATTTTACACGAGTTAAATGATCATAGACATTCAAGAAAACTGCCTAAATGTTATACTGATGGAGCCAAGATTTAAACCCAGGAAGTCTGGTTCCAAGTTCTATCCTGTGTTCCTATATGAATTCAATTTTTAATTGTTTCCTTCTGTGGATTTCTATTACTTAAAACCAAAAAGACTTTTGATTCTAGATAAAATAGAGTTATCATGCAAGGATTTTACAAATCCACCTGAAAAAAAAGAACAAATAACCAGACAAAATGTATGGAATAACTATATTCAGTACACTGGGCACTAGGCAATAAAGACAGCTTTTTCTCATAGATAAGGAGCAAATGAGATAAGCTTAGCAGTTATCAGGGCATATGTCTATGAGAAAGTTCCCCAGAAGTGGTCCCAGGGAGGAGAAAACCAAAGAGAGACTAGTGGATGCTCTGAGTTGGTGAGACAGAACTGAGAGCTCAGGGAGACAAGGACAGCTATGCTTAGCAGGGAAGATTACTTAGAAGTTTAAAGCTAAACAGAGAGAGAACTCTGAAAATCTGCAGTGGATCCTTCTATAATACTAATGAGTGCTGTTCAGCACTTGTATGAGAAACTACCAGAGGCCATGTAAAGAACCACCCAATGGATCAGAAGAAACAGCACTAAAGCTAACATGATATAGAAATAACGCTTGCTATCCAGTCAGACTGGAAAACCTGACAATTCACACGGAATTGGGCAGTACACCAAAAGGACCTTTTGTCAGTAGTGGGGAGAAATGAGTACTAGACTAATAACTGCTTTTATCCCACATAAAGTATGTGAATAACATACCCCAAAAGGCTTTAACTATTTACAAATAACTTAAACAATTCTCAGAAAAATCTCAAGAAAATTTATATGACTAAAAAATACCCAGCATTCAAGGCAAAATTGTACTCAACAGGCAAAATTAATAGTTTTGCATCTAATAAAATATTATTGATCACTGAAAGAAGCAGGAAACTATGACTCATAATGAGGAGAAAAACTGACCAATCAAAACCAGCTCAGAACTGAAACAAAAGCTAGACAAGGGCTTCCCTGGTGGTGCAGTGGTTGAGAGTCCGCCTGCTGATGCAGGGGACACGGGTTCATGCCCCGGTCCGGGAAGATCCCACATGCCGTGGAGTGGCTGGGCCCGTGAGTCATGGCCGCTGAGCCTGCGTGTCCAGAGCCTGTGCTCTGCAACAGGAGAGGCCACAACAGTGAGAGGCCCACATATCGAAAAAAAAAAAAAAAAAATTAGACAAGCATCATAACACAATTATTACAACAGCATTTCACACATTCAAAAAACTATAAGAATGAATAAACATGTTAAGTAGGGACAGAGAAGATATATTTTTTTAAAAGGCCAAATCTCATTGCTAGAGATAGAAACTATGATTGAGATTAAATAATCCACTGGATAGTATGAAGGGAAGATCAGATATTGCAAAAATTAAGTTACTTATCATGACAACATAACAATAGAAACTATCAAACAGAAAATACAGAAAGAAGATATAAAATAATGAACAGAGCATCAGTAAGTTGTGGGACAACTTCAAGCAGCCTAATCTACACACAAATTAAGTCCCCAAAGGAGGGGAGAAAAATTTAAAAATATATTTGTTAAAATAAAGTCCCCAAATTTTACAAATTTGATGAAAATTATAAATGGACAGATTCAAGAAAGTCAAGACTCCAAACAAAAGAAACATGAAAAGAAAAACAAAAATATGCCAAGGTACATTCTAATCAGATTCCTCAAAACCAATGACAAAAAAAAAATCTTAAGTACAGCCAGAAAAAAAAATGTTATATACAAGGGAACAAAGATAATAATGATGGATTATTTCCCATGATAAACAATCAAGGCCAGAAGATAGAAAAACATCTGAAGATGTTTTTGATGATGTTTTGAATATTTGAAGAGATTATAAATGAAAACTTCCCTAACATGGGAAAAGAAAGAGTCACCTGAGTCCAGGAAGCACAGAGAGTCCCATACAGGATAAACCCTAGGAAAAACACACCAAGACACATATTAATCAAACTAACAAAAATTAAATTCAAAGAAAAAATATTAAAAGCAGCAAGGGAAAAACAAAAAATAACATACAAAGGAATCCCCATAAGTTAATCAGCTGATTTTTCAGCAGAAACTCTGCAGCCAGAAGGGAGTGACAGGATATACTTAAAGTGATGAAAGAGAAAAGCCTACAACAAAGGTTACTCTACCCCCAAGGATCTCATTCAGATTCAATGGAGAAATCAAAAGATTTTCAGAGGAGAAAAAGCTAAGAGAATTCAGCATCACCAAACCAGCTTTACAACAAATGCTAAAGAAACTTCTCTAGGCAAGAATCAAAAGAGAAGAAAAAGACCCACAAAAACAAACCCAAAACAATTAAGAAAATGGTAATAGGAACATACATATTGATAATAACCTTAAAAGTAAATGGATTAAATGCCCCAACCAAAAGACACAGACTGGCTGAATGGATATAAAAACAAGATCCATAAATATGCTATCTACAAGAGACCCATTTCAGACCTAGGGACACATACAGACTGAAAGTGAGGGCTTGGAAAAAGATATTCCATGCAAATGGAAATCAAAAGAAAGCTGGAGTAACAATACTCATATCAGATAAAATAGATTTTAAAATAAAAAACGTTACAAGAGACAAGGAAGGACACTACATAATGATCAAGGGATCAATCCAAGAAGACATAATTATAAATATATATGCACCCAACATAGGAGCACCTCAATACAGAAGGCAACTGCTAACAGCTATAAAAGATGAAATAGACAGTAACACAATAATAGTGGGGGAATGTGACACCTCACTTACACCAATGGACAGATCATCAAACAGAAAGTTAATAAGGAAACATAAACTTTAAATGACACAATAGACCAGATAGACTTAATTGATATTTATAGGACATTCCATTCAAAAACAGCAGATTACACTTTCTTCTCAAGTGCACATGGAACATTCTTAGGATAAATCACATCTTGGGTCACAAATCGAGCCTCAGGACAGTTAAGAAAATTGAAATCAGATCAAGCATCTTTTCTGACCACAACACTATGAGATTGAAAATCAATTACAGGGAAAACAATGTAAAAAACACAAACACATGGAGGCTAAACAATACGTTACTAAATAACCAAGAGATCACTGAAGAAATCAAAGAAGAAATTTAAAAAATACATGGAAACAAATGACAATGAAAACAGGATGACCCAAAACCTATCGGATGCAGCAAAGGCAGTTCAAAGAGGGAAGTTTATAGCAATTCAATCTCACCTCAAGAAACAAGAAAAATCTCAAATAAACAATCTAACCCTACACTTAAAACAACTAGAGAAAGAAGAACAAAGAAAACCCAAAGTCAGTGGAAGGAAAGAAATCACAAAGATCAGAGCAGAAATAAATGAAATTGAGATGAAGAAAACAATAGCAAAAAGTAATAAAACTAAAATCTGGTTCTTTGAGAAGATAAACAAAATTGATAAACCTTTAGCCAGACTCATCAAGAAAAAAAGGGAGAGGACGCAAATCAACAAAATTAGAAATGAAAAAGGAGAAATCACAACTGACACTGCAGAAATACAAAGGATTATAAGAGACTACTACAAACAACTATGTCCCAATAAAATGGACAACCATGAAGAAATGGACAAATTCTTAGCAAAGCACAACGTTCTGAGACTGAACCAGGAAGAAATAGAAAATATAAACAGACCTAGCACAAGTAATGAAATTGAAACCATAATTTAAAATCTTCCAACAAATAAAAGTCCAGGACCAGGTGGCTTCACAGGCCAATTCTATTAAATATTTAGAGAAGAGCTAAATCCTATCCTTCTCAAACTCTTCCAAGAATTGTAGAGGGAGAAACACTCCCAAATTCATTCTACGAAGCCACCATCACCCTGATACCTAAACCAGAAAAAGATATCAAAAAAAAGAGAAAATTATAGACCAATATCACTGATGAACATAGATGCAAAAATCCTCAACAAAATACTAGCAAACAAAATCCAACAACACATTAAAAGGATCATACACCATGATCAAGTGGGATTTTTCCCAGGAATGCAAGGATTCTTTAATATATACAAATCAATCAATGTGATACACAACATTAACAAATTAAGGAATAAAAACCACATTATCATCTCAATAGATGCAGAAAAAGCTTTTGACAAAATTCAACACCAATTTATGATAAAAACTCTTCAGAAAGTGGGCATAGTGGGAACCTACCTCAACATAATAAAGGCCATATATGACAAACCCACAGCAAGCATCATACTCAATGGTGAAAAACTGAAAGCATTTCCACTAAGATCAGGAACAAGACAAGTATGTCCACTCTTGCCACTCTTATTCAACGTAGTTTTGGAAGTCTTATCCATGGCAATCAGAGAAGAAAAAGAAATAAAAGGAATACAAATTGGAAAAGAAGAAGTAAAACTGTCACTGTTTACGGATAACATGATACTATACATAGAGAATCCTAAAGATGCCACCAGAAAACTACTAGAACTAATCAATGAATTTGGTAAGGTTGCAGGATACAAAATTAATGCAAGGAAATCTCTGGCATTCCTATACACCAACACTGAAAAATCAGAAGGAGAAATTAAGGAAACAATCCCATCTACCATTGCAACTAAAAGAATAAAATACCTAGGAAAAAACCAGTCTAAGGAGGCGAAAGACTTGTACTCAGAAAACTATAAAACACTGATGAAAGAAACCAAAAAGGACATAAACAGGTGGAGACATATACCATGTTCTTGGATTGGAAGAATCAACATTGTGAAAATGACTATACTACCCAAAGCAATCTACAGATTCAGTGCAATCCCTGTCAAAATACCAATGGCATTCTTCACAAAATTAGAACAAAAAATTTTACAATTCGAATGGAAACACAAAAGGCACCAAATGGCCAATGCAATCTTGAGAAAGAAAAACAGAGTTGGAGGAATCAGGCTCCCCAACTTCAAAATACCATAAAGCTACAGTAATCAAGACAGTATGGTACTGGCACAAAAACAGAAATATAGATCAATGGTACAGGATAGAATGTCCAAAGATAAACCCATACACATATGGTCACCTAATTTACAAGGGAGGCATACACATATGGTCATCTAATTTACAAGGGAGGCAAAAACATACAATGGAGTAAAGAGAGCCTCTTCAATAAGTGGTGCTGGGAAAACTAGACATACATATAAAACAATGAAATTAGAATACTACCTAACACCATATGCAAAAATAAACTCCAAATGGATTAAAGACCTAAATGTAAGACCAGACACTATAAAACTCTTAGAGGAAAACATAGGAAAAACACTCTTTGACATAAACCACAGCAAGATCTTTTTTGACCCACCTCCTAGAGTAATGGAAATAAAAAAATAAATAAACAATGGAACTTAGTTAAACTTAAAAGCTTTTGAACAGCAAAGGAAACCACAAACAAGACAAAAAGACAACCCTCAGAATGGGAGAAAATATTTGCAAATGAAACAACAGACAAAGGATTAATCTCCAAAATATACAAAGAGCTCATGGAACTCAATATCAAAAAAAATTCCAATTAAAAAATGGGTGGAAGATCTAAATAGACATTTCACCAAGGAAGACATACAGATGGCCAAGAGGCACAGGAAAAGATGCTCAACATCACTAATTATTAGAGAAATGCAAATCAAAACTACAATGAGGTATCACATCACACCGGTCAGAATGGCCCTTATCAGAAAATCTAGCAACAATAAATGCTGGAAAGGGTGTGGTAAAAAGGGAGCCCTCTTGTACTATTGGTGGGAATGTAAATTGACACACCCACTCTGGAGAACAGTATGGAGGTTCCTTAAAAAACTAAAAATAGAACTACCATATGACCCAGCAATCTTACTACTGGGCATATACCTTGAGAAAACCATAATTAAAAAGGAGACATGAACTACAATGCTCATTGCAGCACTATTTACAATAGCCAGGAAGGACATGGAACCAACCTAAAGGTCCATCAACAGATGAATGGAAAAAGATGTGGTACATATATACAACAGAATATTACTCAGCCATAAAAAAAGTGAAAGTGAGTTATTTGTAGAGACGTGGATGGACCTAGAGTCTGTCATACAGAGTGAAGTAAGTCAGAAAGAGAAAAACGAATACTGTATGCTAGCGCATATATATGGAATCTAAAAAAAAAAAAAAAGGTACTGATCAACCTAGGTGCAAGGCAGGAATAAAGATGCAGACATAGAGAATGGACTTGAGGACACAGGGCGGGAGGGGGAAGCTGGAGTGAAATGAGAGTAGCATCTACATATATACACTACCGAATGTAAAATAGTTAGCTAGTAGGAAGCAGCAGCATAGTACTGGGAGATCAGCTCGGTTCTTTGTGATGACCTAGAGAGGTGGGATAGGATGGTGGGAAGGAAGCTCAAGAGGGAGGGGATATGGGGATATATGTATGCATATGGCTGATTTACTTTGGTGTACAACAGAAACTAACAGAGTATTGTGAAGCAATTATACTCCAGTAAAGATTTATTTAAAAAAAAACTCTTTCTAAACAGCTAATGACAATAGAATCTGAGGTTTATAACATATACAAAAGTATTATCATAATCCCTGAAAGGGGAAAAATGAAAGTATACTATTAGAAATTTTTCGATGCTAATTGAAGTGACATGGTATATATAGAAGGTACAATACGATGTTAAAAATGTATACTCTACAACCTTAAGCAACCACTAAATTATCAACAACAAAAAGGGTTATAGCTAATTATAGCTAAGGGTTATAGCTAAGGGTTATAGCTAATAAGCCAACACAAGAGATAAAATGGATTCATAAAATATAATTCAAAGGAAGGATGAAAAAGAGACAAAAAAGCAATAGATAGATGAGAAAATAGAAAAAAAATCAAAGTGGTAGACTACAGACTGACAATATAAAATTTCAAGAATTACTTTAATAGCAAGTGGACTAAACATGCCAATTAAAAGGCAGAAATTGTCAGAAAATACACAGAAGTAAGACCCAACCACATGCAAACTTAAAAAAGAAACATTAAAAATAAAGGAACAATAAATTAAAAGGAAAGGGATGGAAAAAGATAAATCCTGGTAACACTAATCTTTTAAAAGAAGAAGTAGTTACATTAATATCAGAGTTAATTTCAGAGCAAAGAATATTACTGGGCATAAACAAGGTCATTTCATATTAATGGAGCAGGGATTCAAGATGTTACAGTTTTGTACCTAATGTCTTTATCAAGTGCACATAGAACAGCCAGAATGATTAGAGAGAGGAGAGGGGAAGAAAGAAAATTAAATTTTCCCTGGCCCTTCTCTGAAAATTGAATTGCACATTTGAAATACCTACTTGATGTTTTAATTTGTATGATCTCATATCTAATTTCAACACTAGTAAAGGCAAATTTTTAAATCTCTCCCTACAAAGAAAAATATATATGCACACACCTTTCCCATTCTAACCTCCAAAACTGATCTTCAATCTTCTTTCTCCCGTGGATCTGTTTCTCCCAGTCACCTACTGTCTTATTTTTCTAGCCTCAAAATCCATCAATTTCGATTCCTTTCTCCTTTTTATTTCATATTAAATTATTCAAATTCTGTTCATTTATACTTTTCTTTGCTTCTAATTCTTCTCTTGCTGATGCCCTTCCAATCTGCTTTGCAACACGTTCCTTCTAAATTCTTTCTCTCAGTCTCCTATTTGAAAACCTGTCCTATCTACTCATTTCCATCAGGGCCATTAGCTGGAGTTCCAAGTTCTCTACAACTTGATCCTAATTTATTTTTCCAAAGCTGCCTCTCAATATTTACCATCATAATCCCTTTATTTCAGCCAGACTGTTTTTCTTATTATTCAATACACCTTCTTAGATCTTACATCTAAGCCTAAGCTCACACCATTTTCCTGACTTTATGTTTCTTCCCAGTCATGCAATTTCATCCGCTTCTCAGTTTCAATCACAGCAGCATAGATAATTTAAGATGTAGCATTAAAATGAAATTCAAGTCTCTGGCCATTTTCAAATCATGATCATGCAGCCCTTCCTAGGTGGTGATTTAAAATGAAAAATGTTCTTTTATGTTTAGGATTTTTTTGGTTCCCAATGAAGATTTTATTAGAATCAAAAATGGTTTATGCTTTTTATTGGTAGTAAAATTCACATAGATGTTACCTGCTCATCAGAGTCATAGATAATATAATTTTACAGAAAGATCTAGAATTTTAATGGTATTCAAATTTTACAGCAGATATGTCCTTCTTTTCTGACTAAGGTATAGGAGGCTGAGAATAACTAAAGAGGGCCTAAAGGGAATTAAATAATAGAGTTTAAAATTTTAATTTAAGTATATTTTGTGGATAATATTCAATCAGTTACTTCAGTATGAGAAAAAGTTTGCATATTCAGGAATGATTATTCAAATGCAAATTTCTTTATTCATTCATTTGGTTAAAAACAACTCTGCTCATCCACAGTTAAAAATAATCTTTCACATAGATCCCATTTGTTGAATGGCACACATTCTTAATGATGCTTTAGTACATTTGAGGGCTTAACCAGGTGCTGTGGTCTATTAGAACACATTGAAAACTGACTTAAGAAACAGGACCAATTCACTTAAATCAAAGTACAACTTTTCCTGGCAATTTTAATAATTTCAAGGCCTGTTCCTGTCTAGAGAGCAATGAGATATGTAGGAACTTTAGGCAGAATCCTTACAGCTTATATTCATTATTCGAGGATAGAATTAACATTGAATTAGCGTTAGGATCGTTTCAGCATGCACTGAATGGGGACAGGAAGAAAACGAAGGTCTTTTATTAACAAATGATTATGGTAATTGGTATCATTTTTCAAAATATTTCCTATTTCAGGGAGATTTATAGTTCCTTTTGACATTAATTTAGGCTTGGCTATGGTCTCGAGATGCATCCCTCTTCATGGGAAGATTATACATCCTGTCCTATTGAATTTAGAAACAGCCATATGACTTGCATTGACCAATAAAATGTTGCTAAGTAATGTCTATCACTTTTTAAGAAATCTTTAAGAACTTACGGTTCACTATCTCCCTCTTTTCCTTCTAACTTGAGACTCACACATAGGGGCAATTCCATCAACATTGACCTGGAATGCAGACAATATGGGAAGGAACAGAAGCAGATCTCAGCAGACATATAGCATGAGAAAGAAAGAAACCTCTTTTGTAAAGCCCTAAGGCTTTGTGGGGGATTGTTACTGCAACATAACCTAACCTATCTTGACTGGACCCTGACTAATACAATGAATATTGTTCTTTGAACACTTCTTCTTCTTTCTTTTTTTTTCTTAATTAAAATGTACTGTTTAGCCAGTGGGAGTTGTATCAGTTTGTCTTTTGTACAGATGGAAAAGTTAAATGATTCCACATTCCCAATTTTATTCCAATGACATTTGATAAAAGGTTTATCCATTTAATTTTCCAATAAGTGATATATGTATAAGTATAAACTGGTGCACAGTGAAAAGTCTCCTTCATTTCCTGCTTGTTCCTCTGTCCATTCCCCTCCCCCCACTATTAAAATCATTGTTATTAGATTTTTATGCCTCTTTTCAGTTTCCTTATATATGCCGAAAAAGCATAGATACAGATTCTTACTTTCTTTATTTTTACACAAAAGGTGGTATATTATGCACATAGCTCTGAACATGATTTTTTACTTACAATATATCTTGGAGGACTTTCCACATCAGTGCACAGTTAGCTGCTCATTCATTTTTAGCCACATATTATCCATTATATGGATGTGTCATAATTTACTTAAGCCCTCTCTTTTTGGTGGTAATTTGGGTGGTTTGATTCTTTGGCTATTACAAATAATGCTGCAACCAACAAACATAATAAATATGTTATAATATAATAAATATAAAAAAATTAAAATGACATAAAGTCATTTTGCATATGTACATCACGTATGTAGACTCAATTCCCAGAAGCAGAATTGCTTGATCAAAAGTATATGTGTTTAGGGGACTTCCCTGGTGGCCTAGTGGTTAAGAATCAGCCTTCCAATGCAGGGAACATGGGTTCGATCCCTGGTCAGAGAACTAAGATCTCACATGCCACGGGACAACTAACCCTGTCCACTCTAGAGCCTACGTGCAACAACTAGAGAGCCCACACACCACAACGAAAGATCCCGTGTGCCACAACGAAGATCCTGCATGCTGCTACTAAGACCCAACACAGCCAAATAAATAAATAAATAATAAAAAAGTATATGTGTTTAAAAATTTGATAGATATTGCTATATTTATGATTATAGGACTTGTACAAATTCATGCTCTCACCAGCAATGTAGTAAGTCTCTAACTGCTTTGCCAAGAGTGTGTTACCAAATTTAGTAATATTTACAAATCTGATAAGTGAAAAATGGCATCTCAGGGTAGCTTTAATTTGCATCATTCTTATCATAAGAGAGGTTCCATATAACTCCCAACAATGTAGTTAATCCTCTTTATTTGTTGGTGCCCTGGACACTCACTTAGCAAATCAGCCTTGAATCAGGCTCTGCTCCAATTCAATTTCTCCTTTCTTTCATTTGTTGCTATTATTCTAAGTCGTGCTCTCTGGTTCTTATTTCTAATTTTGGCTTTTGCAGCTTTCTCCCTTTGGCTTAGTGCCTTGTTGACTAACTAGAATTTAAATATCCTTACGGGGGGTGGGGAGGTCCTTTACAACAAATCGGTCTTTCACAAAATAAAGAAAATAAATCCATTGGTATATTTTCTAATAAGATTTCTAAATGTGAAAAGCTGAGAGTATCAGGTATATACCTGGAGAGAAGGCGGAAGTGGGAGTATAGAAAAGATGCTTGATTGCACCAAGAGAAATCTCTGCCCAAGGAACGTGACTTGAAAATTTTCTTTCAGTTTTCTCTGGCCCTTTCTCTCTCTTTCTTTCTCTCTCCTTCCCTCCTTCTAACTCACTCCACATGATATATCTCACATAAAATTAGAAACATAGAGACAATTGACTGAGGACCTTAGTTGAATATAGCCTTTCCTGGGCATAAAATTTAATGTAAGAATGGGAGAAAATGAAGCAGCATTTATAATCTATAGGTTTGTAACTTATTTTTGTGTGTGTGAACTGTATCATGATTATTATCATGCAATCAAAGATCCCAGTTGCATATTTATTTACCAATAATTCCTGGCTGACAGTCTTATAGTATATAACAAACTGATTCTTTCTATTCTGGTAGAATAGTTGTTCATCAAATTGAATTATGAACAAATGGAATTTTCTCTAAGAAACACACTCTTACGTTTTCTGCCTAGCTGTTACATGGTCATTATTTAGGTAATTGAAATCTCCCATGAGCAGTATTATGACTTTTTCAGACCTTTTGTGGTGTATACAAATATTTCACAATTTGATTTCACTAATGGTCTTTGCAGGTCAATAGGAAACCAGAAGCATCTTGTTCCCTTTTTCAATGTTAAATTTTATTTACATAGTAAAGAAAATCTGTCAGTCAAGATGTTATGCATTCACTCGTCTAGTAATTCACAGCTTTCAACACAGACCCTGCCAGAACATCAAAATCCCTAGGTCAGAGAATAGAACACTTATTTTTAAGATGTATAAAAATTTTAATGTCAATATTTATAAAGTAAGAATGCAAATCTATCCTTAAATCAGAAATGTGTTAAGTTTCTGAAACCCCTAAGGGCCCTGAGCCTGAGTTAGGCATGTGTTGGGTATTCTAACCAAGGTATAGTGTTAATGGGAAAAGCAGTGACATTGCGTGGTTTACTTGTATTTAATCCAGTTCCTTCCCTTACTCCTGGCACACATTTTGAGAAATCAGTCTAGAGAAATATTTTCCTCAGCCAGTTATCTCATCCTCCTGCTCCCTTCTTCATTTTGAAAGGGCAGTGATTGCTGTCAGCATAGACTTCCCTTCTAAAGGAGTCCTATTTGTCATTGATGTAGTTTGCAAACTCACTCTGAAGAAAAGAGCAATTTTCTTATCACCAACCGGGGTGACACAAGGAGAGACTGAGGATCCCTTCTCAGCCTGGGACCCCTTTATAACTCCACAGCATGATGTTTGATTCTTTCATATGCTATTGTCAAAATTTCATATAATTGACATTTATATACTTGACTTAATACCCTCTAGGAGTATGCTTTTGAAGAAAAGATTTGTTTATGCCCCTCAGAATCTGGTACCTGTTGCTTTGTAATATACAAATAATGAACAAATCTGTGTTTATCTGAATTAAATAGTTAATGTGTCTCTAAGTTTCATTGATACCACCTTGTTTCACTTTCCTAGACTACTGGTTTTCAACTGAGTAGTGGGCAACATATCAATGCATATATAAATTTACATCTATATTCACATTTTATCATTTAAGAGTTATTCATCATGAACTTTTTTATATTTGCCTATAATTTAATATAAGCTTTTAAGATATACATTTTGCATATGTTTTATAATACGTTCAGCATTCATTTTAATAGAACATATATTTTGTTTATAAATAAATACACATGTATTTGAGGTGTGCACTCAGTTTTTTTAATTGAAATAACTACAAAATCATAAAATATTTGTAAACTACTGTCCTAGAATATAATGCACAATGAGAGTGTGGGATTGAGTCTCTAAAAAGAGAACAATTTTGTGAGAGCATTCAAGTAATGCTTGGATTGTTATATCAACTTCATTATTTTTTCCTGGAAGAATAAAAGGTAAAAGGCTGGAATCTGAAATTCAATAGGAAAGGAATACTGCCTTTCAATTACATATAATTTTATTCTCTTTCCCTAATGTTACCCTTCTCTTTTCCCATTAAGGAATTACAAATGAGGAAGAAATGTCAATATGACATTTAGCATACAGGCGGGAATCCTAACAAGAAAGCTTACTCAAGCAGCTAAGTGTAGCACCGAAGTAGGAGGGCCTCAGGAGAGCCAAAGTCAGATTGTGTAAAAATCTGGATTTGTATTCCATGCATTCATCACGTAGCTTAGAAGAAGTCATTGACATCTCTAAACATATTTTCCCTAATCTGAAAATGAAGAACAGAAACACATCCTATGGACATAGCAAGATTGTTTCGATTTTTAAGTGAAAGTGAAAATATAAGGCACAAAGCAAACTAAGTTTTTATTTCTCTTTATATTTTGTCATAGTATTTGGAATTAGCATAAAATTACTCAAGAATAAAGAGAGGATATCCTGTGAATGAACCAGACAAAACAAAAAATATTTTCTCACAGTCTTTAGATCAATTCTCAATATATTTATTTGAAAATGTCTCCTGTTTTAAAATATTATTTAAAATAAATAATACTAAATAAAATTAAACATATAATTTTATAATAAAAAGTTCTTCCTCAGTTTAAACTATATTTAATTGAAAATATATCACTGCAATCTGTATTATGCTAAGATGTTGTGGCTGCTTCTTATTTGCTAGGTGAATTTGAGTGAGATAAATCATAGTCAAAGACAGCAACATTTATACATAAGTAGAGTGAGGCTCTAAAATTAGAGAACGGAAGTGATTATACATTGGCAAATCTATTTTGTAAAAATATTTGTACTATTTGATATTTTTAATAGACTTCATTTTTTAGAGCAGTTTTAGGTTCAGAGCAAAACTAAGAAGAAAGTACAGAGAGTTCTCACACATCCTCTACCCCCAAGACATGCATAGTCTCTCCCACTATTAATGTCCTGCACCAGAGTGGTACATTTGATGCAATGGATGAACCCACATTGACCTATTATTAACATACAAAGTCCTTAGCCTATCCTAGGGTCACTCGGTATTGTACATTCATTGAATTTTGACAAATGTGTAATGGCATATATCTACCTTTATAGTATCATGTAGAGTAGTTTCACTGCACTAAAAATCTCCTGTTTTCTGACAATCCCTCCCCCTCTCCTCCTTGAGTCCTGATGACTTCTGATCTTTTTATTATCTCCATACTTTTGCCTTTCCCAGAATGTCTTAGAGTTGGAATCATTATAGCTTTTTCAGATTGGCTTCTTTTACTAAGTAATATGCATTACTAAGTTTAAGTAATATGTGTTATTAAGATTTAAGTTTCCTCCATGTCTTTCATGGCTTGATAGCTGATTTCTTTTTAATAATGAATAATATTCTATAGTCCGGTTGTACCACAGTTTACCCATTCACCTACTGAAGGATATCTTGGTTGCTTCCAAGTTTTGGCCATTGTAAATAAAGCTGTATAAACATCTGTGTGCAAGTTGTTGTGTGGACATAAGTTTTCAACTCCTTCGGGTATATACCAAGGGATGTGATTGCTGCATCATGCGGTAAGAATATGTTTACTTTTGTAAGAAGCTGTCAAACTGTCTCTCAAATTGGCTGTTCCATTTTGCATTCCCATTAGCAATGAATTAGAGTTCCTATTATTCCACATCCTCACCAACATTTGATATTGTCAGTGTTTTGAGTTTTGGCCATTCTAATAGGTATATAGTGGTATTTCATTGTTGTTTTAATTTGCATTTCCCTGATGACATACAATGTGGAACATCTTTTCATATGCTTATTTGCCATCTGTCTATCTTCCTTGGTGAAGTGTCTGTTCATATCTATAGCTCATTTGTTAATTGGCTGTGTTTTTATTGAGTTTTAAGTGTTCTTTGTATATTTTGGATAACAGCTCTCTATCAGATGTGTTTTTTGCAAATCTTTTCTCCTGGTCTGTGACTTGTCTACTCATTCTATTGATAATGTCTTTCATGGAGTAGAAGTTTTTAATTTTAGTAAAGTTCAGTTTATTAATTATTTCTTTCATGAATCATGACTTTAGTGTTGTATCTAAAAAGTTATTGCCAAACCCAAGGTCATCTAGATTTTCTCCTATTATCTTCTAGGAGTTTAAAAGCCTTGTGTTTTACATTTAGGTCTATATCAATTTTAATTTTTGTGAGAGATATAAGACCTGTGTCTAGATTCTATATTATTGCAGGTGGATATCCAGTTTTCCAGCACCATTTATTGAAAGGTTATCTTTTTTGTGTGTATTTTCTTTGCTCCTTTGCCCAAGATCAGTTGACTACATTTGCATGGATGTTTTAGATCACTTAATTTTCATTATAAACCATCAGTTTATTTAAAGGCCTTGGCTTCTCTGACTCTCTTAATACTAGATGAGAATATTCAGGTCTAGAGATTTTCTAGAACTCAGTTACCATGGCCAAAGCAATCAATAAATTTTTGTTTTCCAGTCCAGTGATTTTTTCACTCCCATCCATTTTTTAAATCTGAATTCTGTTGTTATAACATTTATCTTTATTTTGATGACCTAACATTATTGTTTATATTTTGGAAATTAACTTCCAATAACTGTTAATAATATAAGGTTACATTGTTTGGCTGGCGACCAAAGATTTCAAGAGTGTCAATCAGGCTGATGTGAGGAGTTTCAATATTCTAATAAAATTAATTTCATAAGGTCTCTAATAAGGAAAAGGGTCTTGGGGTCACAGGTCTTATTGGAAGATGCCAACAATTGTCTGGTTTGATCCTTTCTAGTTGTTGTCCTTTTGGATTCTACTTCTCTATAATTGAGGTATGTGAATTTCAACTCTTTATCTAACCTTATATTTGGAAAAGAACAACTGTTCTTTCTTTTCTTCTTTTCTCATTAGCTTACTCATCATTCTCAAGGCAACCAAGGCCTTCAGTTAAATAAAAAAGTCATGTAGGACTTCCATGGCAGTCCAGCTGCTAAGATTCTGTGTTCCCAATGCAGGGGGCCCAGGTTTGATCCCTGGTCAGGGACCGAAAACCCACATACCATAACTAAGAGCCCACATGGCAACTAAGATATCCCACATGTGGCAACAAAGATCCCGTGTGCCACCACTAAGAGCTGGCACAGCCAAATAAATAAATAAATAAACAAATATTTTTTTAAAAGTTATATTGAAGGAATATTTAAATGAAAGTCACAAGTGTACATTTCAAAAAAAATTGTATCCCTCTTGGCTTCATTTTACTCTCTTCCACTTCTGAAATCTAAATATCCCAACCTCTGACTGTGCCCTTGTGTTTAAAGCGAGTGTCATATAAAAAGGCTATTTTTTGGTTTTATTCGTTCTGATAAATTACCTTTTATTTAGAATGTTTGGTGTATTTACATTCAATGAAATTACTAATATGGTCTAACTACCACTTTACTCTTTGCTTTCTTTTCGAACTACTTTTCTTTATTCATTTGATTTTCCTTTTCTGCCAAGAACAGTATGTGGGCAAAAATGTTGCCTGTCATTTCAGCAAACAAAGAACATTACCTACCATTCTGGTAAACAATGAATATTCCCCACCATTAAGCCATCAACCACTGCAGCTGCCCCTGACAGTGTGCCCAGAGGGGAATTCAGAATGGAGAAAAGCAGGATAGTGGTCCTAGATAGTTAAGATGCACATCAAAGGAATCATTTCAATGATCCCAAACTCCTGCATCTTCCCATACATAGAAAAGCACTAAAGTCATTAACAAGATGTCTGTTTTTTGTGATTAGCGGTAATCGTTTGATATCTGACTACCTGGGCTTTTTTTCAGCAAAAACTCCTATACATCCTGGCTCCTCCCTTATCCCTTGGCAACAGTTTCTCAGAGCATCTGAAAGGCTTCCCTCCCAGGCTATAGTCCTCGTAAGGTCCTTGAAGAAAACATAACTTTCAACTTTTAGGTTGTACTTTTTTTTTCAGTTGACAAGTTCATGGTATATAGTTGACATTCAATTCTTATTCATTCCCATTTCTTAAAAAATCACTAATTCCTTCAAATGTAACTCTTTAACACTTGTTTTAAAGTTTTCAAAGGGAATTTGGAGGCTACATGGAGAAGAAACCAAAGTTTTAGGTTACTTAGGTTATTACTACTTCCTTTGTTCAGACGATTTCCAGTTCATCCCTGGTTGTAACAGTAGACTTTTAATTTGCTGCAACTGTTTTTGCCTCAATTCACCATATTACAAGCAGAATGATCTTTCTAAAATGCCATACAAATTATGTGTCATCTTCCTATGCAATCATTCAATGGCTAAACTTTGCACCCCAGTTTTGGAAAAACCCGAATTACTTAAGTAGAGCTCAAAAATTCATTTTCCTTCTATAACTTTCTCATGTTGAAAAATGGAATATTTCCTGCCATATCAGTAAACAAAGGATGTCATAGTTATCAGCACTTGCATCCCTCCACTGTGAGCTGGTGAGCCCTGAGGAAACTAAGGGCTGAAAAGAATACCTGCCATCTAGCAGCCATTGGACTGCAGCCACTCCCTACAGTGAGCCCTGAGGAAACTCAGGATGTGAAAACACTGGATACTGGCCCCAGATAGCTGAGGTGTACAACAAAGGAATGATTTCAGTGAGCCCAGACTCTTGCATCTTCCCATACATAGAAAAGCGCTATTCCTTAATTTGAGATATCTGGTTTTCCTTTAATTAATAATCATCTTTTGACACTCAGACTACCTGTCCTTTGTCACGAAACTTCTATATAACCTGGATACCCCCATCGCCTCCTTGGGGAAATTCTCTCAGGGTCACTTGCGATGCTGCCTCTGGGCTTAAAGTCCTAAGAATTCCTGCCAAATAAAATAGAACCCTCAACTTTTAGGTTGTGAATAGCTTTTTAAGTCAACAATGTTTTATGCAACAAATATACTGAACTACATGCTGTTCTTCAAACACACCACTTTATTTCTCTGCTTTGAGCCTGAGAATGCCCTCATTTTCCTGGTAACCCCCCAAAAAAACCCAAAACAAAAACTTCTCCATGTAACCTCCAAATCAGCTTCCAAAAGAGAGCTAATCACTTCTTTGTTCCAAATCCTTTCCCTGCACAAATACCTATTTTAACATGTCATGTTGAATCACAATGCCTTGTCTGTTTCTTTTCTAAGCAGTGGAATTCTTCAGGGTTTGGAAATGAATTTTGTATATGTAACTCTTGAGACATACTAAGCATAGTCTAATGTTGGTTGTTGTTATTTCCTATCTATAACAAAAGAACAGTACCTAGTCAACAGGAGGGCCTCATTAATAGGTTAAACAAATGTTTCTATGCATGCATGAATCAGTAAAGGGTGAATAAGCTAAAGTATGAAAATATGCACTAAAAAAGAAAGTTATACCAGAAGGTAACAGATATTTCACTTCATCTTTTAGAATCTCAGAGGCCATACCAATGTCAGCATGTACTCAGGAGACTCTTTCTTATTTTTCATAGTTTATGTTGAAAATGTCTTTCCTTTAACCAATATCTAGAGTTGGAAGCCACTATGACAGATCTTAGAGAAGCAATGATAGTTACATTGACACAGCACTGAAGACTTGTTGAGAATAGTTGTCAATTAAATATAAACAAGTGTAGGAGAGAAAAAGTAATAATTTTCTTCTATCTTTCTAAGTCCTCAGTTGGGACACCTCTAACAAATGACAGATTAACAAGAGAAAAATGAACAGGTTTATTAACATGTATAATTCATGTACATATGAAAGATACCCAGGGAAAAATGAGTAACTCAAAAGTTTGGTTAGAACTTGAATTTATATAGTATCTTAGCATAGGAACAATACATTTTTAGAGATGCAAGAAGACAAAGGAAAAGAGCCTTGAGTCTCTAGGGGCAGCACATTGTGGGAAAGCAAATATAAGCACATTGTGGGCAAACTTTAGTTAGTAAAGTTTCTTATGTAGATTCTGCTGTTGTCTTCTCCAGGTTGTTGGGGCCTAAAGTTATCTCTGACAATTAACTTTGGTCCATCCTGGGAGGGAAGGGAGGAGGACCGTCTTTGAAAAATGTATGTCCTGCTTTTGGAGGAAGGTAAAGAGGAGGAAAGCAGGGAGATTTCCATGTATCTGCTTTTTCTCAATTTCCTTAAGCTCAAAATAATCCTCAAGAGTAATTAGTATATTTTACAGTGACATATTCTGCCAGCCTTCAAAAGAAATACACTTGACTCAGCTGAGTGTAGTCAAGTTAAGAAACGTTTTTGATAACAAAACCGTTAAAAATAACTTCAAGTTCCTTTAGTGCATTCAGTCATACATTCACACCCATATGTAGTTTCCTTCCTGATACAGTTATTAGACTTTTTTCTTGGTTGACGTTGTTGAACTTTGCAAATCCATGAACAGATAGAATTATTGTCTGTATTTTAAAATTCACTTGTTGAATGTGAGCACAATTTAGAATTTTTAAGCTAGAATAGCAAACCTCTCTTGAAGGGTCACTAAATAGAGGTTACTAAATAGAGGTGTTTGTCATTTTCTTGACTTTACATAGGTCTGTCTTTTTCTTCAGTGGCCATAGTTTACAGTCTGTGATTTTTCAGTGAAGGTTAATACATATCTAAAACTCAGTTTCTCTTCCTCATTTGTATTTTTATTTATCTAACATTGACTTGACTAGTAGTTTCCTATTCTTCAGGGTAAAATATTCATGGAAATCAGAGTTATAGGCACATTTTTTTCTGAAATTTCAAAAGGATCATATTTTTTCTAATCCAGAATCAAAGAGGAAGACATAAAGAAAAATGATGCTGAGGTAGAAACCCCAAACTAAGAATGAAAGGAACTAGACTCTAATGCTCCCCCTCAAAAAATGAGTTTAAATCCCACCTCTGATATCTGCACTCAATAGATGTGTTACATCAGGAAAATATCAATACTCCTCTGAGCCTTAGTTGCCTTATTTTGAAAGTGAGGGCAATGGTGCAAATTTGTTGAGACTGTATATTTGATCATGGAACAACTGAGACTATAAGCCTAGAACCTCCATATGAAAAGAGATCATACCTCTTTCGCTTATTGCTGTGAGTCCAACACAGCACATAAATGGTGCTCAATAAATATTTATTTAAGAAATAATACATTTGGAGAGTTGTAGTGAAGATTGGTTTGTAAATTAACTGACACATTTGTAGGTACTTGACTTGAGTACACATTTCACTTATTAATTTGAATTGGTCTTTTCATGTTTTTCACTTTTATTATTTTGTTATAAATGCTTTGTCATTTTTGGGGGTGGTGACATTGTTAACTCTTTTTGGATATTACTAACTGTTTTCATGGATAAGCATGTTATATTTTATATTTGGAATTTATTTCAGAGTTGTTTATTGTCCCTAGATCTTAAATCATAGAAAATTCAATAGGAAAAGTAAAATGTGTTAATAATAGAAGAGGAGATTTTCATGGACTTTCTTTATAATAACTGCAGTGGTTCAAACATAAAGTTGCTTTTATTATCTTTCTGCATCTGCAGCCCTTGGAAAGCCTACGAGTCTCCAAGGAGATTATGGCTCTATGTAAGCAAAGAAAAGAAAATTAAAATTGTGAGAGCTTTCCCACCCCATGAGTGGCTCTGTTTAAAGAAGAAAATAAATGGCTTTCCTTACTTGCATGTCACAGAGAAACAGGTTTAAATCACTAGAGCTGTAATGTGAAACATGTTTAGTAATTCAGCAAAGCATAAGAAGAAAAATGCTCTCAATGTTAAGTAGCAGCATCTCATTGACATAACTGTCCTCCTAAAGTGTCTAAATGCTTCATTTACCTTAAAGGATAGCTCAGATCACTCAAAAAGTTCAAAAAACAGATGAGCACTTGCTTTGACATCTGTGCTCAAGAATTAGTTTTAGATTCAATTCCTTTGTTAAACATTTGCCCTTATCCTTGACATCTCTTTTTTCAAAGGTGTAACTTATTTAAATCTGGAGAGAAAGAATTTACATTATCATAAATATTCCAGGATAGAAAAGGATTAAAAAGTTATTGAACCAATCTCCAACAGTTTCTTGAATGGACTCCACAACAATAACTTCATAAATTTTAGTGCATGTTTGCATACCTCTAGAGAGGACAAACTCACTATTTGTCAAGGAAATCCATAGCATCATTGGATACTCAGGTTTAAAGAAAGATCACACTAGATCTAGTATTTTTCTGTATTATAGAGATACACTCATTTCACAATGCAATGTCTTGATCTTTAATCTAAATTATTTTACCATTTTTTCCACCTGATCTCAAATTATATATAATAGAAATATTACATTCTAGGATTCTTGATAGCATACAGATAAGTAACAAAAACAGTATCTATATTAAGTTTTACCAATTAATTAGTATTTTTTAAAGAGGTTGTTTCCATTAATTAAACTTTTCAATTTACATAATTTGTGATGAATGGAAACAAATGTGTATTGATCATTTTCAAGCAATATAGTACCTATATATGCCAGGCACTCTTCTAAACACTCTACTAATACCAATTTATTTAATTACCATAACAACTTACAAAATAGATATTTTTATGATCCCTATTTATAGAAGAAAAAATTGAACACTTGAGAATAAACTGTGCAAGATCATATGGTTAGTAAATAACAGAGCTAAGATTTGGAAGCACGTAGTCTGCCTCCAAAGCACATTCTCTTAACCAAGCAATCTTATAAAATAGGTATTATTAGTCTCATTTTACAAATGTGGAAACTGAGGTAGAGAGATTAAATAATTTTCTCATGATTATAGATAAGCAGATCTGGAATCTAAACTCTGTAAGAATGAAAATATAGAAGAGAATTTGAAATGCAAGTTAGTAAGAATAAATGTAAAATAAAAATAAATGAAAACTAAGCCTTTGATAAGTTTCATCAAATTGAATTGATGAATTGCATCTGGTGATATTAAGAGTATAGATAAGGTTATTCAGCAGTTTATGCCTAAATCCACTAAGTCAATATATTTTACCTGCCAAATAATTTAAGCTGATTTACTTTTTTTTTTTTTTTTAGTCTGAGAGTCAGTGAGATCTTCTAAACATATTATTCAAATTGGTGACATTGTCTCTACTTTACATCTGTTTCAAATGCTGCTTCCAGCAACTCTCTTCATGGTTGGCAGATGTTTCTTTTCTCATTTCTTCAATGCACCAGTCTATTGGGCCTCCATGCTCTTCTTCAACCATGTACGCAATAACAGTGATCTGCCCTGATTTTGATTCACCTAAAAGTGTCTTTTTTCTTTGCTTCACCAATTACAGCTATGTCCCTAGATGCTTTATCAGAAGCTGTTTGAACTAGGAAAATGCCTTTTCTATCTCTTGTGGCATTTTGCAACATAATAGCTTGTGTTCTGTGAGGAGAAGGAAACATTGACTTTGCAGCATCTACTCACAAACTTTGATTTCCCTCTGGAAAACAACATTCACCCACTCTCAGGCCATTAAGGTTCAAGTGAAGCTGACACCACTTTTAACTCACAGAATGAGAACATGACTGAAACAATCTAATATTACAAAACTGTTTAGTTTTGTGATGGAAATATGACTCAATCAGGACAATAAAATACAAAAGCTTTTGGAAGAATATTATGTGAATGAGTCTCTTGATTCTTCTTTGGAACATGGGGTTTAAGAACCAAATAGACATGATCATTCTGTTGCACATGACACTTAAGAAACTGGAACCAAGAATTGGAAAGAAATCTTGTTTGATGATAACGTTTGAGTCCTGAATTGAGTCATTTCTGAAGCCTCCACACCACCAGATAGCTTGGGTTAGGTACTATATAACTTGTGACAAAAAAAAAAAAAGGTTCTGGGTAGCTTAACCTGTGATCCTCAGACAGCCAACTCTAGGGAAAATGCTTATTTGCCACTCTCTCATTAGAAGTGGAACCCAAGGAAGCAAATGTGAGGAGCAAAGAAAATGACAAGCAAAGAAGAACGAACCTGAGGCCGCTAGGGGTGACTGTCCTAATAGCTCAGAATCTTCTTCTTAGAGGTTATCACATGAACTATGTCTTAAAACAGTCTACAGTGATGAAGGGTGTGTATGGTAAATCCATCCATCAGATCTTATTTTCTATTGGTGAAATTTTCAGCCCATGGAAAGTTATTTTCTCCATATTTCTGGGTTGAAAAACATGGGGTCCAGGCAGGATCCCAAGGTATCCCAAGCCTTTACACTGACAAAAACTCTCTCCTTAACCAAACTTTAGTCAGGTACCTCTAAGCCCTTTCTGAACTAAGCTTTATCCTTGGGACTTGACCTGAAGATCAAGAATCCTGCCAAGGCAGTTTAGGAAGAATTTTCCACTCTCAATATCTGGTCACACTTGATATCCTGATGATCAAATTCTTCATCCCCAAATGCCCCAGGTGATATCTGATCATCGTGGACTGCTTGCAGCAAGGATTCTGTCAAGTCAGTTTAACCAGAATCTTTCCTTACCCCTGGTGTTTCCTCTTAGTAATTTTCCATCCATTGACCCCACTCCTCTCCTCCTTGGATATAAATCTCATTTGTTCATACTGATTTCAGAATTAAGCCCAGTTCAATACTAATGTCTCTTTTCCCCTTTTGCAAGAGTTCCTAAGTAAACTATGTTTTTACCACTTCTTGTCAGGTTCTTTTTTTTTTTTTTTTTTAACAACATCAACAGGAAAGTCGGAAGCAGGAAGTAAAACTTTTGGCAATGTATCATCAGGTGAAACTTCGTGACACTGATCAATGCCTTCATTTTGCTGGTTATGGCATTTATGTCTGGAACAAAAGACAGGAGGCTCCAGAGGATCTGAAGTGTTTTGCAACAGGTACCTGGTACATCTATTCACTCTAGTAATTTAGTTCTTATAGTTTTATTACATGGCACTAAGAGAGTCCCACCATAGAATTTCCTGTACTACTAAAGTCACCGTTCTTTCAATTTTACTTCATAAACATCTCCTTTGTAGGCCATATAGGAATGTTCCTTGACAGAAGATTGAGTTGGGATTGGTTTAAATAAATGTCTGCAGCATTATTTGAATCCCTGGTCCCTTACAACATGAGGATACTAAAGCTAAGGCACACCTTTTCTCATCTTTGGCACTTTTTGTATTATAAATTCCATTGTTCAGTAATCTACTTTCCTTTATGACCTATTCTCTGCTTCTCAAGTCCATTAAGCATAACTGTGTATATGCAGAACCTGATATTGAACAAGGCTCATTTTTCCCCCAAGGAACAATGACACCCAAGAAAATCAATGGGTTCTTTTCCTGCCTACACACACTAGACAATTCAAAACTACCAGTTTTCCACTGACTGAATAAGTTAAAATAGATAAACATTCAAATATAAAAATAAACATTCACAGCAATGAAAATAAATCACAGCAACAACAGGACAAATACATTAAGTGATTATAGTAATTGACAGTAGACAAAAACATAAAGTGAAGTAAGTCAGAAAGAGAAAAACAAATACCATATGCTAACACATATATATGGAATCTTAAAAAAAAATGGTTCTGATGAACCTAGGGGAAGGACAGGAATAAAGATGCAGACATAGAATGGACTTGAGGACATGGGGTGGGGAGAAGGGTAAGGCTGGGATGAAGAGAGAGAGTAGCACTGACATATATACACTACCAAATGTAAAATAGATAGCCAGTGGGAAGCAGCTGCATAGCACAGGGAGATCAGCTCGGTGCTTTGTGACCACCTGGAGAGGTGGGATAGGGAGGGTGGGAGGGAGACGCAAGAGGGAGGGGATATAGGGATATATGTATATGTATAGCTGATTCACTTTGTTATACAGCAGAAACTAACACAACATTGTAAAGCAATTATACTCCAATAAAGATGTTCAAAACAAACAAAAAAAAGAATTAGAAAGCAAAATGAAGTATTATTTATTAATAGTGATACATAAAACAATATAGAATCGATTCTCATTATTTGTGGTAGTTATGTTCTGTACAGTTACCATGATTGCTGAATTAGTAAATACTGAACCACTCTTCTTTGGGGAAATACAAAGTTAGATTCTGAGAGTCTCTAGTCACATTTTTGTCAACCAATCAATATATAATTTTGTTTTGTGTGTTTTTCTATTTAAAGATGCTTTATTTAATATATGTTGCTGATTTGTTGATTCACAGCCAAAAGCAGTGTAACCCATACCTAAATGAAGCTTACCTAACACACATATTTTCTCTAGAAGTCTTATCATTAGACGTCTTGAACTTCTAGATAGCACTTTAGCGCTATGCTTGTGGGCCATTTTAAACAACAAAATCAACCAAGAAGCACAAAAATGTAGAAATTACTGCACTAAATAGATCACAGAAAGGGCATTTTTTTGTCTTCATTCTGAGAGTTAAAACAAGGCCAAGTATTGCCTTGTTCAACATCAGCTGGGAACATGAGCATCAAGTAACTCAAATTTTTCACCACCTTATGCATGTTTGTGAATGATCACAAAATCACCAGTGAAGATTGATATGGGGATTATAAATAGATATTAGCAAGTTGGAAAATTTGCAAAAATAGAATTGATAAATAATAAGGATCTACTGAAATAAAGTATAATATTATATTATAGATTAAGAAATTTGAAAATCAAAACACCAGTGAATTCAAAGAAATCAAGAAAGGAGGCATCAGTGAATGCTGTTCTGAGGCAGCTCTCTTGGCTTTAGATAAAGAACATAGAGGCAGAGAGAAAAAACCTTGGCTTCATTCATTGATTTCATTTATCTTCTGCTTCAGGAGGTTGAATGCTGTAGGTAGAGTTAGAGGTAGGGTACAGAGAAGGGAAAGGGCCTGACCAATATACCACATAGCTCAGATAGCCAGACTAACTTGATGATTCATGTAAATACACATGAAATGTTAACCTGGAAAAATTCAATGTTTTATCTACCTTGTATTTATATACTTTTAATGTGATTTTGTATTTTCAGGTTTTTAACACTACTTAAGATTCCCATGAGTATTATATCCATCCTGAAATTACCTGTTTCAGGTAATGGAGATTTACTCCTTTGAGTGGAGTTATTTCCTCTTTTTTGAGATACATGCTTTCTAAAATTGGTAAAAGATAAATATTTGATTAGAATATACAAATATTTGAGGCCATCTATGACAGACCCACAGCTAACATCATACTCAGTGATGAAAAGCTGAAAGCATTTCATCTAAAATCAGGAACAAGACAAGGATGCCCACTCTCACCACTACTATTTAACATAATATTGGATGTCCTAGCCACAGCAATCAGATAAGAAAAAGAATTAAAAGGCATCCAAACTGGAAGGGAAGAAGTAAAACTGTCACTATTTGCAGATGACATGATAGTGTATATAGAAAATCCTAAAGTCTCCACCAAAAAAATATAAAAACTACTAGAACTAATAAATGAATTCAGTAAAGTTTCAGGGTACAAGATTAATATACAGAAATCTGTTGCTTTTCTATTTACTAATAATGAATTATCAGAAAGAGAAAGCAAGAAAACAATCCTGTTCAAAATTGCAAGAAAAAGAATAAAATACCTAGGAATAAACTTAACCAGAAGGTGAAAGACCTGTACTTTGAAACTTATAAAACACTGATGAAGTAAATTAAAGATGATACAAAGAAATGAAAAGATATTCAATGGTTTGGGATTGGAAAAAATAATATTGTTAAAAGGTCCAAAGAAATACCCAAAGAAATCTACAGATTTAATATAATCCCCATCAAAATACCCATGACATTTTTTTTTTACAGAACTAGAACAAATAATCCTAAAACTTATATGAGACCATAAAAGACCTCAATTTCCAAAGCAATCTAGAGAAAAGAGAACAAAGCTAGAGGTACACTCTATGATTCAGACTATAATACAAAACTATAGTAATTAAAACAGCAAGAAATTGGCACAAAAACAGGCACAAAGATCAATGGAACAAAAGAGAGAGCCTGGAAATAAACCCACGCACCTATGGTCAATTAATCTACAACAAAGGAGTCAAGACTATACAATGGAGAAAAGACAGTCTCTTCAATAAGTGGTTTTGGGAAAAACCGGACAGCTACATGTAAAAGAATGAGATTTGAACATCTCCTCAAACCAAACACAAAAATAAACTCAAAATGGATTAAATACCTAAATGCAAGACCTGAAAGCATAAAACTCCTAGAAGAGAACATAGGCAGAACACTCTTTAACATAAATCATAGCAATATTTTTTTTTATTTTTTGGATCTCTCTCCTAAGACAAAAGAAATAAAAGCAAAAATAAACAAATAAGACCTAATTAAACTTAAAAGCTTTTTTGCACAGCAAAGGAAATCATTGACAGAATGAAAGATAACCTACTGAGAGAAAATATTTGCAAATGATATGACCAATAAGGGATAAATATCCAAAATATATAAATGGTATATACAGCTCAATTTAAAAAAAAAACTGATTAAAAAATGGACAGAAGACCTGAATAGTCACTTTTTCCAAAGAAGACATACAGACGGCCAACAGGCACATGAAACAATGTTCAACATCACTAATCATCAGAGAACTGCAAATCAAAACCACAATAAAATATCACCTCATACCAGTCAAAATGGCCATCATCAAAAAGATCACAAATAACAGATGCTAGCAAGGATGCAGAGAAAAGGGGACACTTGCACACTGTTGGTGGGAATGTAAATTGGTGCAGCCATTATGGAAAACAAGATGGAGGTCCCTTAAAAAGTTAAAAATAGAACCACTGTATGATTCAGCAATTTCACTCCTGGATATATAGCCAAAGAAATCAAAACAATTAATTCAGAAACATTAATGCACCCCAATGTTCATAGCAGCATTATTTACAATAGGAAAGATATGGAAGCAACCTAAGTATCCATCAACAGATGAATGGAGAAATAAGATTTGAGATATATAGATTATATATAGATAGATAGATATATTAAAATTATTTGCTCCCCCCTCCCATATATATATATATATATATATATATATATGGGAGGGGGTAGCAAATATTTTAATTTTTTTATAAATACACTGAAGAATCATGCAATACTGCCAGCATTGGATACAATCCTGGGCCACAAGTCTGCACATTCCTTTGCAACTGGTCCTGTGATGGCAGAACCTTTCATCTCACCTTTATCGTTTACTATGACCCCTGCATTATCAAAATAAATACACCGTCTTTTCTCCAGTATGACTTTCATTGTCAAATTATTACTGATGGATGTACCTTCTTTCTGGTTTGCCTTTCTTGACTGTGGCCATCACCATGTCACCCACACCAGCAGCAGGAAGTCTATTCAATAATATTCATATATATGTATATACGAATATTACTCAGGCATAAAATATTCTGCCATTTGCAACAAGGTGGATGGACCTATTTTATTATGCTTAATGAAATAAGTCAGACAGAGAAAGACAGATACTCTATGTTATCACTTATATGTGGAATCTAAAAAAATAAAACAAATAAATGTATATAAGAAAACAAACAGATTCACAGATATAGAGAAGAAATTAGTGGTTACCTGTAGGAAGAGGGAAGGTGAAAGGGGCAAAACAGGGATATGGGATTAAGAAACACAAACTACTATGTAAAAGACAGATAAGCAACAAGGATGTATTGTACAGCACAGAGAAATTTAGCCATTATTCTGTAATAACTTTAAATGGAGTATAATCTATAAAAATATTGAATCAGTTGTGTGTTACACACTTGAAACTAACATAGTATTGTAGATTAACTACACTTTATTAAAAAAGAGACGCGTAGCATATAGTACATTCTCCACTTTAATTACTTCTTTTCTGAGTAGTACTTTCATATTCAATAATTTGGAGTACTCACTTCACTGTTTCTGAAGCATTCTTATTAATTGAATAAAGAACAATTGTTATTTTTTAAGACACAGTAATGTCCTAATTTGCCTAGATTTACTGTTTTTTCTTCATGAACACAAATTACTTTCAAATTATTTTGAAGAATATTCATGACATTTTTTCTTTAACCTACAACACAGCTATTAATATAAGCTGTTATTGGGTAATATAATTTTTTTCTTGGTTTACAGAAACCACAAAGAATGCATTCACTAATATGTGAAATGTTTGATACAATGCTTGCTTGACACATTGTAGGGATCAATACATGGGTGTGACTAGGAAACCAGGTTTAATAATGAGGCTTAATTTTTATTTTCAATGAAATAATCCAATTATTTTTGGAAAGCTCTTATTTTATGCACATCAAATTTATTAATTAGAAGGGGTAAAGTTAACTCTCCAGGCAAGAGATTTCAGAGTTTCATTCTCTTCAAATTCATACAATTAGAAGAAAAATTAACCAAGAATTTTTAACAAACCAGAATTTTGAACACATTCCAATGAAAAAGGTAATTCACTAAGAAAAGCAATTACAACAGTATAAGGTGTTACTATGGTATTGATTCAAATGAGAAGTCTAAAGATAGAGAAAATCAAGGAATGAAAAAAATACATTAAAATTGAACATACAAAAACACTTTAGAAATAGTATATTTTCAACCTGTCAAAATAACCAAACTGAAGACAGTCTCTGTATGTTAATATGAAATGAGTTTGCCAGTCTCTCATGTATTTTTCCAGTTTCATCCACCATATTTACATTAGCATTTCTCATGCACATACCAGTGACATCACACTGGTACCACTATCATTTTTCAGAATAAAAATTTAAGTTATTTTGTTGTCCTAGTAAGATATAGCAATATTTTGATAAGTTGCTTCAAAACAAAATGTCATAATATTAAAGCTGAAAATTACTCTTCATCCTTATGTGCTGTGATTGGTACATTTTAATAGAATGAACTTAGGAAGTTGGCACAACTTTTTAAAAGGTTCTTGTCTTCTGAAATCCTCTGTTTCCAAAGGCAATGTATTTCAAAGATTAACAAGAGTGTCAATAATCTAGAGTTTTGTTCAGGTTCACTGAAATAATAACAGTAAGTTTTTTTTTTTTAATTACATCACATACCTTTTGAGGAAAACAATTTTGAAGTTATAGTGATTCAGATTCATTATGATACACTTGTATAAGTAAATTCATGCTCAGATCATAATTGCAGGCACTGAAACATTCTCAACTATTAAAGATATATTTTGATGTTTCATGCTGTCTAAGACAGACAGGTGCCTTTTTATATTTTAGAGAGCTTTTAGTCATGGTTGAATCAGAGTGATGCCTGCATAATAATCAGTTAACACAAAAACATCAAGAAAGTAGAGTCTGAGTTCCTAAGCAATTCCAATATTTACTTATAGTTAGATTGAAAAAAAAAGTTAACTGGTTACTTCCATTTGTCTGAAATACTATATATGTTTTTAAAATATATCATCAGATTATAACTAATAGCAGACATCTGGGTAGGCATTCATCTTTCTCTGAAAATTTGAGACTCACAATTTTTAAGATGAGGCAGAAATTTAGCAGATTGTTTCCTAACCCCAACAGAAATAAGCCATTTCTTTTCTGCCTACTGGTGCCTCCTGACTTCCAGTCCTTCTCCATCCTTCACTAAAGATTCCCACACCTATATCACTGACACCCTCTCTCTACTGCCCCACTGTTAAGGTCAATATTCATGGTGATTTGAACATTGAGGTCCATTTAAAATTCATTCTGTATAACATAGTTTCTTGATCTCCTCAGTTAACCACCTACCTACCCTCTGTGTTATCCTCCATAACTACATCAGTGTTTCATTTCAAAACTTGCCCCTTTTTGGTCTACATAGAAAATCCTAAAGATGCCACCAGAAAACTACTAGAACTCATCAATGAATTTGGTAAGGTTGCAGGATACAAAATTAATGCACAGAAATCACTGGCATTCCTATACACCAACAATGAAAAATTAGAAGGAGAAATTAAGGAAACAATCCCATTTACCATCGCAACAAAAAGAATAAAATACCTAGGAATAAACCTGGCTAAGGAGGTGAAAGACTTGTACTCAGAAAACTATAAAACACTGATGAAAGAAATCAAAGATGACATGTTCTTGGATTGGAAGAATCAAAATTGTGAAAATGACTATACCACCGAAAGCAATTTACAGATTCAATGCAATCCCTATCAAACTACCAATGGCATTCTTCACAAAATTAGAACAAAAAATTTTACAATTTGTATGGAACCACAAAAGACCCTGAATAGCCAAAGCAATCTTGAGAAAGAAAAATGGAGTTGGAGGAATCAGGCTCCCCTACTTCAAACTATTTATACCACAAAGCTACAGTAATTAAGACATTATGGTACTGGCACAAAAAAAGAAATATAGATCAATGGTACACGATAGAATGACCAGAGATAAACCCATACATGTATGGTCACCTAATTTACAACAAAGGAGGCAAGAACATACAATGGAGTAAAGACAGCCTCTTCAATAAGTGGTGCTGGGAAAACTGGACAGCTACATGTAAAAGAATGAAATTAAAACACTACCTAGGGCTTCCCTGGTGGCGCAGTGGTTGAGAGCCCGCCTGCCGATGCAGGGGACATGGGTTCGTGCCCCGGTCTGGGAAGATCCCACATGCCGCGGAGCGGCTGGGCCCGTGAGCCATGGCCGCTGAGTCTGCGCGTCCGGAGCCTGCGAGTCCGGAGCCTGTGCTCCGCAACGGGAGAGGCCACAACAGTGAGAGGCCCGCGTACCGCAAAAAAAAAAAAAAAAAAAAAAGGACAACCCTCAGAATGGCAGAAAATATTTGCAAATGAAACAACAGACAAAGGATTAATCTCCAAAATATACAAACAGCTCATGGAGCTCAATATCAAAAACAAATCGAATTAAAGAATGGGTGGAAGACCTAAATAGACATTTCACCAAGGAAGACATACAGATGGCCAAGAGGCACAAGAAAAGATGCTCAACATCACTAATTTTTAGAGAAATGCAAATCAAAACTACAATGAGATATCACCTCACCCCAGTATGGAAGGCTATTATCAAAAATCTAGAAACAATAAATGCTGGAAAGGGTGTGGTAAAAAGGTAACCCTCCTGCACTGTTGGTGGGAATGTAAATTGATACAACCACTATGGAAAACAGTATGGAGGTTCTTTAAAACTCTAAAAATAGAACTACCATATGACCCAGCAATCCCACTACTGGGCATATACCCTGAGCAAACCATAACTCAAATTCAAAGAGTCATGTACCACAATGTTCATTTCAGCACTATTTACAATAGCCAGGACATGGAACCAACCTAAATTGTCCATCAATAGATGAATGGATAAAGAAGATGTGTCACATATATACAAAGGAATATTAGTCATAAAAAGAAACGAAATTGAGTTTTTTGTAGTGAGGTGGATGGCCCTAGAGTCTGTCATACAGAGTGAACTAAGTCAGAAAGAGAAAAACAAATACCGTATGCTAACACATATATATGGAATCTAAAAAAAAAAAAAAGGTTCTGATGAACCTAGGGGCAGGACAGGAATAAAGAGGTAGACATAGAGAATGTCCCTCCCTTGAGGTGGGAAGGGGGGCAGGGGAGAGGGAGGGTGAAGTGAGAGTAGCATCGACATATATACACTACCAAATGTAAAATAGCTAGTGGGAAGCAGCAGCATAGCACAGAGAGATCAGCCTGGTGCTTTGCGATGACCTAGAAGGGTGGAATAGGGAGGGTGGGAGGGAGACGCAAGAGGAAGGGGATATGGGGACATATGTATGCCTATGGCTGATTTGCTTTGCTGTACAACAGAAACTAACATGGTATTCTGAAGCAATTATACTCCAATAAAGATATATTAAAAATAAATAAATAAATAAAATGTTTGAGATCAACAATGGTCAGAGGAAGCATATTACAGCTGACCAAGCAGAAAGGACTTTGGAAATCTCTGCGTCTGCTCTGTGATCCCATTGTCCAATTCTTCTCTCATGAAGAAAGAATTTAACCTTCAGGAAGGATGGTCTGGAAATTTTCTCTGCATCGTATCAGTGATTTCACCAGATGCAGTCTTGTCTCCCTTACTTGCTAAACAGCAGGATATACAGTTTTCCGTGTATCTGAAGGCTCCAAGGAGGGTCCTGAATACTCTCAATGTAAATAAAGAGTAGACAGGGATGGCCCCCTCCTTCTGGGTGGGGAGAGCTTCCCCAAGATGCTCTCATCAGTGATCTCATTTGCATGGCTGCCTCCTGCCTCTTAGGGGAAGTACCTGAAGGCCTCCTGGGCTGTCAGGGAGGGAATTTGATCACAAACGCTCTGGTGACTTGAGAGATTGAACTGTTTGTATACTTATCGGCTTATGGCACATTATTCTACATAGTGCCTGTTCAGATCTTGCCTATTTTTTGACTGGTTTGTGTTTTTCAGAAAGTATCTTTTGAACTAGGATCAGAAAACTACAGCCTGCTGACTGGCTGCCTACTAAATAATGTTGAATCAAAAGATGCCTGTTAAGAACCCTCCTACACCATTGGTGGGAATGTAAATTGGTACAGCCACTATGGAAAACAGTATGGAGGTTCCTTAAACAACTAAAAATGGAGTTGCCATATGATCCAGCAATCCCATTCCTGGACATATATCCGGACAAAACTATAGTTCAAAAAGACACATGCATCTCAATGTTCATAGCAGCACTATTCACAATAGCTAAGATATGGGAACAACCTAAATGTCCACTGACAGATGAATGGATAAAGAAGATGTGGTATATATATACAGTGGAATATTACTCAACCATAAAAAGAACGAAATAATGCCATTTGCAGCAACATAGACGGGCCTCAAGATTTTCATACTATATGAAGTAAGCCAGACAAAGAAAGACAAATACCATATGATATCACTAATATGTGGAATCTAAAATCTGACACAATGAACTTATCTACGAAACAGAAAGAGACTCACAGACAAAGAGAACAGACCTCTGTTTGCCAAGGGGTAGGGCATGTGGGGGAGGGATGGATTGGGAGTTTGGGATTAGCAGATGCAAACTATTTTATATAGAGTAGATAAACAACAAAATCCTACTGTATAGCACAGGGAACTATATTCAATATGCTGTGATAACCCATGATGAAAAAGAATATGAAAAAGAATGTATATATATATATATATATGTGTATATATATATAAAACTGAATCACTTTGCTGTACAGTAGAAATTAACACATTGTAAATCAGCTATACTTCAATACTATACTACAATACTATACTACAATACAATATTACTATAATTCAATCAGCTATAATTGTATATACTTCAATATACAATAAAATAAATTTTTTAAAAAAGAAAAAAAGACACAATGACTCTTACAGTAGGCATTACAGTCACATGTCCTCAGTTCCCTCTGAACCCATCCCAAATTCTATGGTCCTGTACTATGTTTATCCCTTTGTAAACCTATAACTCTTCCCTTATCTCTCCTTTTTCTTTCTCACCTGACAAAATTCCAACCCTAGTTAAAGCCAGGATCTCATTTCTATTTAGCCAAAAGTTGCTGTATAGAAATATACAGAAGTTTTGACTGAAAATAATACTAATATAAAATATTACTGTTCTTTGCTTAAGATTTTATTTTCTCACAATCTATTACTACTATTTATACAATCTCATTCTTTACCCTCCACCACTTCCTGTTCTCCTGAATCTCAGGTAACATATTCTATATTCTCTGGCTCATCTTACTCAAACCCTCTTCAACACTTGACACAGATGATAATCCCTCATTTAAATACTTTCTTCTCTGGAATTCCAGGATAACACATTCTTATGGAGTTCCTTCATTTTTTCCATGGGGTTCCTTCTTACACATGGCTTTTACTGTTGGCTTTTTGTCCCTACTAATCCTCTAAATATTATGATAACCAGGATATTATATTTGATGTTCTACCTTTTTCTTTTCATCTGCATTCTATTTTATTTTCTGCATTCTTAATTAGTTTATCCAGTTCAGCAACTTCAAATATGATTCTAAGGTTATATTTCCATTCTAGCCTCTCTCCTGATCCTTGAGCTCCTGAAACATATATATTATAATTATATATTACAATTATTTATTTTAATGCTCCATGTTATTGATTAATAATCATCTCTGATTAAACATGATGGTTACAGAAGTTTTAATCTTTTTCTCATTGCAACAATTCTCACTTAAGTCTTCTGTGACTCAGTAAATGATACCATGATTCAGTCAGTTGATTTATCTCTTTTTAATTTTTATTGGAGTAGAGTTGCTTTACAATGTTGTGCTTGTTTCTAATGTACAATGATGTGAATCAGCTATATGTACACATATATGCCCTCAGTTGATTTATCTTTGATTTTTATACTTTTCTCACAAAATTTTTCTATTTTTTCCAGTATATTAACAAGTCATACTATTTATATCTTCAAAATGTATTCATTTCTCAAAATTTCAGATACTAATTTTATAGTTCAAGTCACCATCCTTTCTAACATCTAACATAAAAATAGCCTAACACTTGATCTTGCTACCATTATTGTCTCTTCAAATGTGAGCCAGCATGATTGTTCTAAAATATAAATCAGAGCTTGACAGTTTCACTGAACACCCTCACAAGTTTTCCTATTACTCTTAAAATAAAATCCAGCTCCTTAAAAATGGCCAGAATTTTACCCATCCTCTGATATAGGTTCTCTAAATTCTTCCTCCTTTCTTTCCATCTGTCATTATGCATTAGCAACTTTAGCTTTTTTTTTTTTTTTTCACTCTCCTTAATCATGAAAAGCATGTTGCCATCTCGGGGTCCATGAATTTGCATTTCCTGCTTCTCAAACTCTTTCTGCAAGGCTGCTTCCATTTCCTAGCCCAAGTCTCAATTCAAATGATTCCTCCTCATACAGCCTTCTCTGGCTACCTACTCTGAGCCTCACTGTGAGCATCTTATTGAATCCTCTTCATAACACTCATTAATATCTACCATTATCTTAAACATGTATTTGTTTTTGCATCCATTAACTGTCTCTCACTCTATACTATAAACTTGTTGTGAAAATTCTTACTTCTTCTTACTATCCTAGCAACTAGGACAGAGTCTAGCACATAAAAGGCAATCTAGATAAGATTTTGGTCACTTTCTGATTGCAGAAGAAAGAGCTTTATTATAAGTTTGTTTGCCAGAGAGAGAGAGGAGTATATATATATTGATATTAAATATCAGGTAGAGGCTATGCTACTAACTCTTTCCTCTTCCAAAAAAAAGAGGGGTTGAGTAAGTGGCTATAATCAGTATCCCATCAAGATTTCACATTTGATCATTTTCCCATAATCATTTTAAAGTCCATCCTATTGTTAAGTGGTGATTTAGAAGTACCTCTCCAGGAATTTCTAGAAAAACTTTACCTATGAAGAGATATACATTCAACTTTAAAATCCAACAGATAGTTATAGAGTGTTTGGTATGCACCAGGAACTGTGTCAAGCGTAATGGTCATTAAATACAAGTTTCCTATCTTCACAGAGTGATGTTAGTCAGATAAGTATACTGTAAAAGTCTGGTGTCATGGAATCCAAGGAAATAAAGTATTTGAAGAATGAGAAAAATGGAAAACTATATATTCAGTGCAGCTTGAGTAAGATAAGTATTGAAATGTGAATACCGAATTCAATGGCTGGGAAATTATTAGTCACCTTAATAGGAATAGATTTGGTAGAGATTTTAAGGAAAGGAGTGTGCAATTCTTATTATACTAGGGTTAGAATGAGTACAGCTTTGAAAAAATGGTAGATATAAGCATAGATCTAAGGTAGAAAACCATTTTTGTTTTATTTCAAACAAGGAGAGAAGTTAAGAATGCAAATACTGCTGGAATGAGCTAGTCGAGAGAGAATTAAAGATAAAATAGAGAAATGAGAAATGTTTTAAGTATCAGTGCCTTAAGAAGGGAAAAAGATATGGCAATTTAAAACAAACATTGAAAGGAGCTCCAAGTATAAGGAGATTCTGGCTGTGAATTTACTTAATTTTGTAGGTTCGGGATAAGAAGAGAAAGAAATTTATAAGTGATGGTTTGCATTTTTTTCCCTAGGAAGTATTAAAAAAATAATCTGCTCAGTAGAGAGGGAATCTGAGGTTTGGAAAGGATGGAGAATATTTAAAGTAAACACTGGAAATAGGAGAAGGTTTGAGACACAGAAAAGAATTGCTGAATGATATGGAACAGTGCTGTGAAATAGAACTTTCTGCAGTAATGAAAACTTTCTATACCTTTGCCGTACAAAACTATAACCACTATAAAACATGAGGTCACTGAGCATTTGAAGTGTGTCCAGTGCAACTGAGAAACTAATTTTTAATTGTATTTCAATTCAATAAATTTAAATAGCCACATGTTGTTAGTGGTTATTATACTAGATAGACGGGTATGAAGGATGTAGTTGGAGACTATAACCATGAATCCACATAGGTAGGGAAGTTTTTTCTGGCAATTTTAATCTAAGGTAAAACAGGAAAGGGTTAGGGTTAGTGTATATATATATATGCTTTTTAAAAGTATGCTATCTGTCTAACCATTATACAACTTTAAGTCAATATCATGTAACCATGATGATATTATTTAACTTTGAATTGATCACAGATTCCTGAATCAGGAGCCACACTACAATTAATTCAGTCTGTTCGTAATGAAACTTTTCAAGTTAATTTAGCAGTTTTAAACACCAGACCCCACCATGTACTGTTAACTGTTTTAACTGTTTCTTACTCCCAACTGCTTAATTCCTACACCTACAAAAGTCTAGCTCTCCAAGCCCTAAGGAAATCTGAGGAATATACATTAATTCCTTATCAGAGACAGTTGCTGCTCTTCCTGAATCATTGAACAATTAATGTCCTCACTCCCTTGCCCTCATATCCCATTTTCTCTGGTAAAGCTTCTGATGCTAGTGGCCTACTTGTTGCTCTTACCCCAATCTCTTTAAGTGAGATTCATAATGTATCTTAACCTTTTATTTGTCACAGACATTGCTTCAGTATTTCTAGATTTAACAGAGCTCCTGTTACATAAAAGTATATAATTAAATCTATGAATCTAGGTTCTTATTGAACCAACCACTATAGAAGACACAAATGCCTCTGGAATTAAAGCTTCATAAAAGTAATTTTATCAACATGATGTCTGTGCTCTTGTACCACACATTCTAAATACAAAACTATGTAGAATGTGTCATATTTTGATAGGATTTTAAAATTATCAAGTAGCACTGTTTTGTTCTTGCTTCATCACATCAAGCTTGGCATGTCCAATATTCTACAGAACAAATGGGTTCTCTCCCAAAGGTGATGAATTTGGGTTACCTTTGCCTCTTCCATATCTATACATTTTTCAAAGATTTAGAGCTTTACTTCCAAAAAATTAGGAAATATCACAAAATTGTTAGTAGGAAATCAAGAATAATGAATACAAATATTTCAGTATTACATGGATTTATTTTTACCAAAAAAGCAAGGGTTGATAATTATGACATTCAATAACAACAATTCTAGGTAATAATTTTGATACATATGGTTATCCTCACTTTATAAAGGAAGAACTGAGGCTTAGAAAGCCTATGTAAAATTTTAAAAATAATGAAATTAGTGAGTGGTGAGCCATGACCCAGCAGAGGTCTAATTTCAATGTTTAGGTCCTTGATACCTACATTGTTTTTCATCTACTTTAGAGGAAGTTGTTTTCATTGGAGGAAATGAGAGGTCTTTTAAGTAAAAAATATATGCATATTTTAAGTCCTAGCATTGTACCTTGACTGCCTTTTCTCAGACTCCTTCACTTTTGTAGGCTTGGCCATGAAAAACCTGAATTGCAGCAGCAGAAAAATGGATAAAAGAGATTAGACCAAAGGTGGATGGGAATGGAAGATTTAATCTAGTTGTGAGTACAACTTACTTGAAAGTAAAGGAAGCACAGCAAACTAGTGTGGGCTCTAAATTGACTTTGATATCTACATGGTCCAGTCTGGAAAGGTAGTTCATGGTCATAGAGCTCTTGAGGAAGAAATATTTTTTCCATTTATTGAAATATTCTTATGGAGAGTTTATTAATGTTCTGTAATTGTCTTTGTAAGATCTACTCATTTCTGATTGGATAGATTTATAATTATTTAAAGATGTTTATTTTTTCTATTCTGAATGGATGTATTATTTTCATTTTTCTACCTTTGTTTTCATGTAAGAAAGTTTTGTTGCTGTTTTTGTGTGATGTGCCCTGTGTGTATGTGCTTATTAGTGTTTATCTCATTACCACTCACTTTCATAAATTCGATAATTCTAAGAAATGTTCCCATTGATTTCCACTGGCTTTCTATGGATCAAGTAATGCAGCCTGAAAATAATGATGATCATGTCTTTTTTATTAATGTTGCTCCCAAAACAATAAACCCTCAGGTCTATGTTAGCTGCTAAAGTTTTCTTCAAACTGCAACTCATTTAGGCATATGTAAGTCTTATGCTGACTTTGCTCTCTCTGTCTTCTTTGTGTGTCTCTCTTGTTTAATCATTTTCTTTAATATTTCTTTTATCACTATTTTTGTAGAAAATTTCCACAAAATTTCTATGCATTTAGTTTTCTATTTTCTGCAGTTAATTATATTCCACAATTTCTGATTTATATTTTCTGTAGTCAGTGAATTTTGAGTTGTCTTAAATACTTTGATGAACCCAAGCAAATTTTCCCACTTTAGATCGAAAGTGATTTTCAATCCACTTTCTCTTTATTGCTTCCTATAGCTTTTCATCCATCCTAGATCATAGAACTTTCTACAATTTTCTCCTGATGTTTTTAGTAAAATATATCAAAGGGTTTCTGTTTATCCATATTCTCATACATGTATTACTGTATCTTCATGCATAGGACACTCTTTGTGACATAGATCCCACGGTGGTTTATTTTCTTCAACTAAACATTTTATCTAGTACGGGAGTTTGCCAATGTGTGTAAACAATGAAGGGGAGGGAGCAAGTAAATTAACTCTTGCCCAACAAAATAGAGGGTATATTTCACTTGGGTGGGGACCACAGCTATTTTGATTACCACTGTATACCTAGTACTTAGCAAAAAAGCTCAATATATAATATTCTTGAATAGATGAATAATAAAATCTCATTCTTAGATAGTTAAGTGAAGAATCAGCTGATATGCACAGCTTCTGGTCCAATTAACAGTATATATCAGTAAAGATATTAATCTTTACTGATCTGAGGTAGACTTTTCCTCTTTTTCCACTGAATACTTCTATGACCACGTGAAGTTAGTAAACAAAACCACCTTCTCAGCAAACACACACACACACACACACACACACACACACACACACACACATACAGAATACCTACAATCCCTCATGTAGACCTATCAAGGTTTTCACTGAATCCTACAGGACTTTACTTGTGAGGATTTCATTTCCTCCTTTGCACTGTGCCATAGGCAGGTCCACCACTTTGATTTTTGTGGGAATTTTACTCTGAAAGTTTGGAGACCAAGAGCAGAACATAAATACTCAAAACCTTGTGTAATGATGGCAAGTTTTCCTGACTAGTTCTGGGTGGCATGAATTAAATAAGAAAATGTGTTTAAGTTGGCCACGTGTCTCCCAGTGAAGCTCTTTTGTTAAAGGAAAGTCTTCCTGGACTCTAAGAATTTGTGTAACCAGACATGTTAATTTTTGATGCTCTCATGAGTTTCTATCTTTTTAATGTTTTCACTTTTTATTTTCCTTCCCTGTTTTGCTAGAACTTCACAGACTGCTAGACAATATTTTATTTTGGAAGATATATTTGTTTTGTTTAGGATTATATGACTGCTTTGAGATGCCTTAATATACAGTTATATATATGTAATAGTTTCTCGAGAACTGTATAAGGACATGGGGAAGAAACTGCTGGTTGCCCCCAATATCTGTTTGCCTCTTTATTCAATCATATTAATATTCATCTTGGAAAATGGCTTCTCAACAACAAACCTATGTTTCCCAGCCTCCTTTTCTGTTAACATGGCCAAAAGACTAAGTTCTAGTCAGTGGGAAGGAGGTGAAAATTACCATGTAGCAGATTCCAGAAAACTTTCTTCCGAGACCACTGGCATAAGTGTTACTATTTTATTTTCAATTCTTCCTCCATCCTGCTGCTTAGAACATGATACCTGGGATGTAAATGTCATTCTCCTGAACTAAGTTATTGAAGCATCATTGAGCAGCAAGATTGAAGAAGTCTAATTTCTTGAGTCACAGTAGGAAGAGGATTTATTTTTCTGGAATTATAATTTAATATCTTGTATTATAACATTAAATATTATAAGTTAATATCTTGTAAATTATTTTCTGTTTTATTTACAAATATATCAGCAGCAATTCCTTGTGTGGAAGATGATAGGGAATAAAAATAAATAAAATACCCACCTGTTATTAGATGTAAAAAAAGTCACCATTTCAATTAAAAGCAAATCCTCCCTTGAAATCTTTTTTTCTTTTTTGTAGCTTAAAACAGCATGGGTTTATTATGACAAGTTTGGGAGTTCAGGAGTCTGAAATGAGCTTCACTGGGCTAATATCAATATCAATATCTAAAGGCTGCTCATATTCTTGGCTTATGTCCTCCTCGCAACTCCAAAGTCAGCAATGGCCAGTCAACATTTTTCCTGCAACAACACTCTGACCCTGATTCTTCTGCTTCTTCTTCTTCCATATTTAAAGACCTTGTCGTTGCATTGGGTCCACTCAGAAAATTCAGGATAATCTTCTTATTTTAAGGTCATCTGATTAGCAAATTTAATCCCATTTTAAATATTAATTGCTGCATATCATATAACAAAATATTCACAGATTCTGGGGGTCAGGATGTGGACATCTTTGGGGACTATTATTCTACCTACCATGCATATTTGTTATAAATTCATATAATCTACCCTTGATGAACTTTCAACTTTCATTTCTTACCATTCTGTGCCTCCCTTGATACAACTAAACTATTGTAATCTCCTTGTTGTTCTTTGAAAATGTGGATTTCACTCAAATGGCAGGGACCTTATGTCATCTTTTCCTTCTTCCTTGAAGAGAAGTCTTCTCAAAGATGTATGCTTCAAATTTTCCTTTGTGTTGTTTCATTTGCTCAAATGTCCTATTTTCAAAAAGCTCTTCATTAACAAACCTATGTAACATAATATACTCTGTAACTATCATTTCCTTACCATGCTTTACTTTTCTCATAAAATATGTGTACTTGTTTCTTTTACTATTGTCTGACTCCCTCATAAGAATTTAAGCACAATCAGGGCAGAGATTTAATATGTTTTGATTCACCTCAGTGTCCTTAACATCTAAAAAAGGGACTGTTAGAGAACAAGCACTCAAATATTTGTTATATAAATGGAGAGATGTACAAATGCATGCTTTTCATGCTCAAATCTATGGTAAATACTTCACATTTGATATATCATTTGATCTTCTTGGCTTGCTGATGAAGCCATTTATCACTTATATTTTATAGTTCAGATAACCATGGTTCATAGAAATTATTTTATCTGAGACTCCACAGTAGCAAAACTGGGACACTTACTCATACATGTTTGATTCCATATTCCATATTTTTCCACAGCCAACTTTATACTGTTCCTCTACACTATGCTATTTTTAAAATTTATTTATTATTTTTGGCTGTGTTGGGTCTTTGCTGTGTGCAGGCTTTCTCTAGTTGCGACTAGCGGGGGGCTACTCTTTGTTGCGGTGTGCAGGCTTCTCTTGTTGTGGAGCACAGTCTCTAGAGCGTGTGGGCTTCAGTAGATGTGGTACGTGGGCTCAGTAGTTGTGGCTTGTGGGCTCTAGAGTGCAGGCTCAGTAGTTGTACTGCACAGGCTTAATTGCTCCACAGCATGTGGGATCTTCCCGGACCAGGACTCGAACCCGTGTCCCCTGCATTGGCAGGCAGATTCTTAACCACTGTGCCACCAGGGAAGCCCTACACTGTGCTATTTTATAGAGATGAATATGCTGATCCATGCCTTCAAAGTGACTACAATGTTATTGGAGATGTTAGATACTTCAATTAAAGGACAGATATCAAGGCATAAAAATTAGTGTATGGAAGAAATAGTAGAGTACCTGTTACATAGTATGTTTCCATAAAAATGTATTGAAAATTTCTTGAAGAAAATAAAATTCTTTAAGATTCCAGAAAAATTACAAAGTTGGAGTTATTGACGACATCTTCAGAAATGAGGTGCATTTGAACAGTATGAGAATGAAAAGTGCATGCACTTCTCATTTATGGATTCTCTGACGATGTAATTGGTAGGTGAATTTACCTATGTTGAGCATCCTGATACAGACCAGAGAGACCTTGGTTATGATTCATTTAGGATAGTTTACAGTACACTGGTTCTCCACTATGGCTCTACATTATAATCACCTGGGAAACTTTACAAATACTTCTCCATAATTACCTCGCCCAAACAGAGATTTAATTGGCACCAGAATCTTTAAAATTTCCTTAAGTGGTTCTAATATTTAACCTAGGCTGGGAACCACTGCCATAGTATATGTGTCCATGAGAATACTTAATAAAGCTCAGGGTCTGCATGCAGGCATAGAAATGCTTAGACTTAACAAATTAATGGTTGCTTTAAACTATAATTTATTGAATAAAACATATTTGATAAGAAACATTGTACTGCATTCAATCCAATTTCTGTATGTAATAAATGAATACATAATTTAATTTAAATATCCAATAATTGAGTCTTGAAAAACTTATAAATATCTTGCCATTATTCATGAATATAAATTACTGGGTTTTAAGTAAATTAAATTATCTTTTCATGCCCTCAAAATAATGTATGACTTCCTTCAAACGTTTCATTGGCATAAAATTCTCAGAAGCATTAATTCCTTTTCTTTTGTCTGGGTAGAAGTTTGTTGTTGTTGTTGTTTTTAACATCTTTATTGGAGTATAATTGCTTTACAATGTTGTGTTAGTTTCTGCTGTATAACGAAGTGAATCAGCTATATGCCTACATATATCCCCATATCCTCTCCCTCTTGAATCTCCCTCCCACCGTCCCTATCCCACCCCTCTAGGTGGTCACACAGAGCACCGAGCTGATCTTCCCATGTGATGCAGCTACTTCCCACTGGCTATCTATTTTACATTTGGTAGTGTATATATGTCAATGCTACTCTCTCATTTCGTGCCAACTTAACCTTCTCCTTCCCTGTGCCTTCAAGTTCATTCTCTACATCTATGTCTTTATTCCTGTCCTGCCCATGGATTCATCTGTACCATTTATTTTTTTTAAGATTCCATATATATGTGATAGTATATAGTATTTGTTTTTCTCTTTCTGACTTACTTCACTCTGTGTGACAGACTCTAGGTCCATCCACCTCACTAGAAATAACTCAATTTCGTTTCTTTTTATGGCTGAGTAATATTCCATTGTATATATGTGACATATCTTCTTTATCCATTCATCTATGGATGGGCATTTCGGTTGCTTCCATGTCGTGGCTATTGTAAATAGTGCTGCAGTGAACATTGTGGTACATGACTCTTTTTGAATTATGGTTTTCTCAGGGTATATGTCCAGTAGTGGGATTGCTGGGTCATATGATAGTTCTATTTTTAGTTTTTTAAGGAACCTCCATACAGTTCTCCATAGTAGCTGTATGTACATTCCCACCAACAGTGCAAGAGGGCTCCCTTTTATCCACACTCCCTCCAGCATTTGTTGTGTGTAGATATTTGATGATGGCCATTCTGACCAGTGTGAGATGATATCTCATTGTAGTTTTGATTTGCATTTCAGTAATGATTAGTGATGTTGAGCATCCTTTCATGTGTTTGTTTGCAATCTGTATATCTTCTTTGGAGAAATGTCTGTTGAGAGCTTCTGCCTATTTTTGGATTGGGTTGTTTGTTTTATTGATATTGAGCTGCATGAGCTGCTTGTATATTTTGGAGATTAATCTCCTGTCAGTTGCTTCATTTGCAAAAACTTTCTCCCATTCTGAGAGTTGTCTTTTTGTCTTGTTTATGGTTTCCTTTGCTGTGCAAAAGCTTTTAAGATTCAATAGGTCCCATTTGTTTATTTATGTTTTTATTTCCATTTCTCTAGGAGGTGGATCAGAAAAGATCTTGCTGTGATTTACGTCAAATAGTGTTCTTCCTATGTTTTCTTCTAAGAATTTTATAGTGTCTGGTCTCACATTTAGGTCTTTAATCCATTTTGAGTTTATTTTTGTGTATGCTGTTAAGAAGTGTTCTACTTTTACTCTTTTACATGTAGCTGTTCAGTTTTCCCAGCACCACTTATTGAAGAGGCTGTCTTTTCTCCATTGTATATTCTTGCCTCCTTTATCAAAAAAAGGTGACCATATGTGGTGGGTTTATCTCTGGGCTTTCTATCCTCTTCCATTGATCTATATTTCTGTTTTTGTGCCAGTACCACACTGTCTTGATTACTGTAACTTTGTAGTATAGTTCGAAGACAGGGAGCCTGATTCCTTGAGCTCTGTTTTTCTTCCTCAAGATTGCTTTGGCTATTCAGGGTCTTTTTTTGTTTCCATACAAACTGTGAAATTTTTTGGTCTAGTTCTGTGAAAAATGCCATTGGTAGTTTGATAGGGATTTCACTGAATCTGTAGATTGCTTTGGGTAGTATAGTCATTTTCACAATGTTGATTCTTCCAATCCAAGAATATGGTATATCTCTTCATCTGTTTGTATCATCTTCAATTTCTTTCATCAGTGTCTTATAGTTTTCTGCATACAGGTCTTTTGTCTCCTTAGGTAGGTTTATTCCTAGGTATTTTATTCTTTTTGTTGCAGTGGTAAATGGGAGTGTTTTCTAAGTTTCACCTTCAGATTTTTCATCATTAGTGTATAAGAATGCAGGAGATTTCTGTGCATTAATTTTGTATCCTGCTGCTTTACCAAATTCTTTGATTAGCTCTAGTAGTTTTCTGGTAGCATCTTTACGATTCCCTGCGTATAGTATCATGTCATCTGCAAACAGTGACAGTTTTACTTCTTCTTTTCCCATTTGGATACATTTTATGTCTTTTTCTTTTCCGATTGCTGTGGCTAAAACTTCCAAAACTATGTTGAGTAATAGCAGTGACAGTGGGCAACCTTGTCTTGTTCCTGCTCTTATAGGAAATGGTTTCAGTTTTCACCATCAAGAATGATGTTGGCTGTGGGATTGTCATATATGGCCTTTATTATGTTGAGGTAGGTTCCCTCTATGCCTACTTTCTGGAGAGTTTTTATTATAAATCGGTGTTGAATTTTGTCAAAAGCCTTTTATGCACCCATTGAGATTATCATATAGAATTTATTCCTTAATTTGTTAATGTGGTGTATCACATTGATTGATTTGTGTATATTGAAGAATCCTTGCATTCCTGAGATAAGCCACACTTAACCATGGTGTATGATCCTTTTAATGTACTGTTGAATTCTGCTTGTTAGTATTTTGTTGAGGATTTTTTCATCTATGTTCATCAGAGATATTGGCCTGTAGTTTTCTTTTTTTGTGAAATCTTTGTCTGGTTTTGGTATCAGGGTGATAGTGGGCTCATAGAATGAGTTTGGGAGTGTTGCTCCCTCTGCTATATTTTGGAAGAGTTTGAGAAGGATAGGTGTTAGCTCTTCTCTAAATGTTTGATATAATTCGCCTGTGAAGCCATCTGGTCCAGGGCTTTTGTTTGTTGGAAAATTTTTAATCACAGTTTCAATTTCAGTGCTTGTGTTTGGTCTGTTTATATTTTCTATTTCTTCCTGGTCCAGTCTCAGAAGGTTGTGCTTTTCTAAGAATATGTCCACTTCTTCCAGGTTGTCCATTTTATTGGCATATAGTTGCTTGTAGTAATCTCTCATGATCTTTTGTATTTCTGCAGTGTCAGTTGTTACTTCTCCTTTTTCATTTCTAATTCTGTTGATTTGAGTCTTCTCCCTTTTCTTCTGGATGACCCTGGCTAGTGCTTTATCAATTATGTTTATCTTTTCAAAGAACCAGCTTTTAGTTTTATTGATCTTTGCTAATGTTTCCTTTGTTTCTTTTTCATTTATTTCTGATCTGATCTTTATGATTTCTTTCCTTTGCTAACTTTGGGGTTTTTTATTCTTCTTTCTCTAATTGCTTTAGGTGTAATGTTAGGTTGTTTATCTGAGATGTTTCTTGCTTCTTGAGGTAGTATTGTATTGCTATAAACTTCCCTCTTAGAGCTGCTTTTGCTGTATCCCATAGGTTTTGGGTCATCGTGTTTTCATTGTCATATATTTCTAGGTATTTTTAAATTTCTTCTTTGATTTCTCCAGTGATCTCTTGGTCATTTAGTAGCATATTGTTTAGCCTCCATGTGTTTGTACTTTTTACAGTTTTTTTCCCCTGTAATTGATATCTAGTCTCATAGTGTTGTGGTTGGGAAAGATACTTGATATGATTTCAGTTTTCTTAAATTTACCAAGGCTTGATTTGTGACCCAAGATATTAGCTATCTTGGGGAATGTTCCATAAGCACTTGGGAAGAAACTGTGTTCTGTTTTTTTGGATGGAAAGTCCTATAAATATCAATTAAGTCCATCTTGTTTAATGTCTCATTTAAAGCTTGTGTTTCCTTATTTATTTTCATTTTGGGTGATCTGTCCATTGGTGAAAGTGGGGTGTTAGAGTTCCCTACTATTATTGTGTTACTATTGATTTCCTGTTTTTTACTGTTAGCATTTGCCTTATGTATTGAAGTGTTCCTATGTTGGGTGCATAAATATTTACAGTTGTTATATCTTCTTCTTGGATTGATTCCTTGATCATTATGTGGTGTCTTTCTTTAGTAATAGTCTTTATTTTAAAGTGTATTTTGTCTGTTATGAATATTGGTACTCCAGTTTTCTTTTGATTTCCACTTGCATGGAATATATTTTTCCATTTCCTCACTTTCAGTCTATATGTGTCCCTAGGTCTGAAGTGGGTCTCTTGTAGACAGCATATATGCCGGTCTTGTTTTTGTATCCATTCAGTCAGTCTATGACTGGAGCACATAATCCATTTACATTTAAGGTAATTAACAATATGTATGTTCCTGTTACCATTTTCTTAATTGTTTTGGTTTGTTATTGTAAGTCTTTTGCTTCTCTTGTGTTTCCTTCCTAGAAAAGTTCCTTTAGCATTTGTTGTAATGCTGGTTTGGTGGTGCTGAATTCCCTTAGCTTTTGCTTGTTTGTAAAGCTTTTAGTTTCTCTGTTGAAATGAATGAGATCCTTGCTGTGTAATCTTGGTTGTAGGTTTTTCCCTTTCATCACTTTAAATATGTCTTGCCACTCCCTTCTGGCTTGCAGAGTTTCTGCTGAAAGACCAGCTGTTAACCTTATGGGGATTCCCTTGTATGTAATTTGTTCCTTTTCTCTTGCTGCTTTTAATAGTTTTTTCTTTGTATTTAATTTTAGATAGTTTGAGTGATATGTGTCTTGGTATATTTCTCCTTGGATGTGTCCTGCATGGGACTCTCTGTGCTTCCTGGTCTTGACTATTTCCTTTCCCATGTTAGGAAAGTTTTCAACTATAATCTCTTCAAATATTTTCTCAGACCCTCTCTTTTTCTCTTCTTCTTCTGGGACCTCAATAATTAGAATATTGATGCATTTATGTTGTCCCAGAGGTCTCTGAGACTGTCCTCAATTCTTTTCATTCTTTTTTCTTTATTCTGCTCTGCAGTAATTATTGTATTTTCCAGGTCACTATTAGATTTTCCAGGTCACTTATCCGTTCTTCTGCCTCAGTTGTTCTCTTATTGATTCCTTCTAGAGGATTTTTAATTTCATTTATTTTGTTCTTCATCATTGTTTGTTTGTGCTTTAGTTCTTCTAGTTCCTTTTAAAACATTTCTTATATCTTCTCCATTCTGTTTCCAAGATTTTGGATCATATTTACTATCATTACTCTAAATTCTTTTTCAGGTAAACTGCCTATTTCCTCTTCATTTGTTAGGTCTTATGGGTTTTTACTTTGCTTCTTCATCTGCTGCAGATTTCCCTGTCTTCTCATTTTGTTTAACTTACTATGTTTGGGGTCTCCCAAACATAGGGGCTGCACGTTCGTAGTTCCTGTTGTTTTTGATGACTACACCCAGTGGATGAGGTTGGTTTTGTGGCTTGTGCAGGCTTCCTGGTAGAGGGGACTGTTGCCTGTGTTCCAGTGGGTGGGGCTGGATCTTGTCTTTCTGGTGGGCAGGGCTGTGTCCCGTGGTGTGTTTTGGGGTATCTGTGAACTTAGTATGACTTTAGGCAGCCTCTCTGCTAATGGGTGGTGTTGTGTTCCTGTCTTGCTAGTTGTTTGGCATGAGGCATCCAGCACTGGGGCTTGCTGGCCGTTGGGTGGAGCTGGGTCTTAGCGTTGAGATGGAGATCTCTGGGAGAGCTCTTATGTGGGACCAGGAGGTCTCTGGTGGTCAAATGTCCTGAACTCGGCTCTCCCACCTCAGAGGCTCAGGCCTGATGCCAGACCAGAGCACCAAGACCATTTCAACCATATGGTAATCATTCTTTTCAGTGGTGGACCAACAGTGGGGCAGGGAGATTTTTTGTCCAAGCTAAAATCCAGCTGCAGGAGGTCATGTAGAGGACATAATGGCTCCTCCCTTGGAATCTTATGCAATAGAATTTATAAGTTGAAGTCATACTTCAGAAGTCAATGTGTATACAGTGCAGGCAGTATATCATTTGACTCTTCCTTGAATAGAAGTTATTAATATGAACCCCATTCAGTCAGAATTTGTGATAATTTGAAAGGAATCCATAATTACCTAGGGAAAATGACTTTACTTTAAAATTGACAGTATAAACATAGTTAACAGAATTTGATGTGCCATTTTATATGGAAACAAAGACATTCTAATTTCTGATTTCCCTCATCTGCTAAAAGCTGGTCCCTAAACACCTAATTTAGACAGTACTTGTTTAGACCTGAGTTCCTATGTGTCCACAATATGAAGAATACTCTGTTTCTTATGAACTATTCCCTCATGAAAATATTTTAGTAGTTTAGAAAAGTTTCACTTTAAACTAGACACACGAACAGAAAAAATTATCAGAAATTTTAGCTGTTTTTCCCAGAAAGACTCTCACAATATACTAGGCCAAATAAAGTATAACCTAGAGACTTCCAGCTCCATCTGGAAGATACTTACACAGGAGTTGGAAGCATTAGCCAGGGGGATGCTGCTACAATTGTGCTGCAGCTTCAGTTTTTAACTGTTTAGCTAATAATTGATAGAAAATCTTAATCTTACCTGTTTCTATCAAAATTACAAATATACTTGCCTAACTCTACTTCTAAGAGTACATCCTTCCGATATTATGGCATATGATTAAAATGCGTTTGAGAGCATATTAGTTGATTTTTATTTATAACTCCAAAGGATTGGTCAAAGGATTGTAACAAACCAGTGTTCATTAATATGGGACTGATTAAGTCAACTATGAAATTGTTGCACAATGGAATGCCTGCAACTGTTGAAAACATGAAGAAAAAAAAATAAGGAAACTCTCTATGTGCTAATGTGAATAGATTTTCAAGATATATGAAATTGGTGAGTCAAATATAATAGTACTTGGGCAGTTTTATTTGGTTTATACTAATTCTAAAACAAACAAACAAAAAACAAGGAGATGCAGACAATGCACATGTTATATTAACTTTTGTGAAAGAAATGAAAGAAATGTATGATTATTTATGATCATATTTCCTTGGAAAAAGACATTAATAAAATTAGTTACTTAAGTAGTGGACTGAGAGAGGGCAGTGTTGAGAATGAGGATTTTCACTTTAAACATTTGTGTACGATTTCATTTTTTAACCAAGTGAATGCATTACATATTTTTTAAAACTGGTTATTTTTGTCTACATTAAACATGAAGAATTTTAACTCAGCCCTTACATTCTGTTTTAGAAGAATTTGTGCTATAAATCCGAAATAAATAAAATAAAACAATAACTGAGATAGTTGTTTCCAAGATGTCCCTTGTCCAATCATATATTCATTAATATAACTTTTAGAATTATAGAAAACTAGAGCTTTTAAATACTTTACCTAAAAATGGCATTCTCTTAATATCATTTTGTGGATGAAAGGTATGTATATATAAGACAACTTTTAGTATCATGCCTGAGAAATGAAAACATTTATGACAGCATTAATGTTAGTTATCACAGCCTTATGAGTCTCTCCAGCAAAATATTGAATGCTATCTTTTCCTTTATTACATATATATACATATATATATATATATATATATATATATATATATTACAAGACGGTAAATTGTTATTAAGAGTAAAATCTACCACATTTAATGAGCACCTGCTAAGAGAATGGGGGTCAGTGTTTTTGATGAAACATTTACCAGCTACTTATTATAACTTGCATCATTAGTCCTCTAAACTGCAGCTCCCATAAGAAGAAAAACATTTTCTTAACCCACTTTGTAAGTGTTTATAATGCCCGTTGATTTTCAGCTGTGAATGCATAATTTATTGTATTCATAGGTTTTCATGGAGAAAGAGGCTGGATGAGCTTTTCTACTAACAGTCTTTCTTATTTGATTATATCATTCTACACCTAGTGCATATGGAGAATTTGAATTCATTCAGCTGAAAATGCTTCCCTTTAGGTCCTATACACATGTTTTGTGAGCCCTAAATTTTTATATCTAAAGAGAAAATAGATGGAAGAAATGGGGAAAAGTGTGAAAGCTATGAAAGGCATTTGTCTGCATCTAAATATTAAACAAAGTATCTCTTACTTATATAATACCTGGCATGCTAGATGCTTAACATATCAAAAGCATTTAATGCCCTTTAGAGAACTATAAGGTCTCTATGAGGTACCTACTACTGTTAGACTCATTATTTTGATAAAGAAAGGAGGTTGGAATTTAATAGTTCAAATGAGATTTGGGGATTTGTTCTAGATTTCATTAATGTGCTATACTTACTTTGATTTCTACTGGGAATTGAGTGTTGAGAGTAATAAGCACATATTTGATGTTTAGGATGAAAAAAATAATTGAACTGTCACCTAAGCATACATTTTACAGACTATTAAATTTTATACAACCTACAACATATTTTATTGAGAAGACAAAACATTTTAGGGATGAGACCCTCCTAATCATATAAGCAACTCATTATATTGCTGAATAGCTCAGCCAGGCAACTCTTCCTTATACTGAAATCGAAGTCTGTCTCCATTCAATTGTTCTAACTCATTCCTGTAGCTCTAGGGAACATCAATTCCAATTCCTCTTCCAGGTTTCAGATTTTCAAATACTTGAAAGCAGAAATCATGCTGCCAACTCCTCTGAAGCTGAGAATCTTCAGTATCTGCCAACGTTTTTCAGTAACAGGAACTACAAACATTTGATTTTCTTGTTCACACTGCTCTTAATTTGTCTTCATTGTCTGTGTTCTATTGAAAATTATACCAACAGCAGTAAATATTATACTTAGTACGTTGGAACAAAGGACTTCCTTAACCCAAACACTATATGTGTATCAATACAGTCCAAGTTAACAATGAGTTTTTACACCAAGAGTAAGCACTGAGTAAGAATCAGTTTAATTCAAAATTACAGTTTCTCATTAACTTCAATGAAAACTGGATCCACATATCCTAACACATTCTGTGTCTTATTTAGACCACATATGATACTGGAAAAAAGTGACAATATATCTACCAGTTACTGATTACACTTGGCAAGACATATACTCTCTTTTAACTGCAATTTTCCCACTATGCAAATGAAGCATGCATAATTCTATTAGCCTGTCCACAAAAACTCATATACAGGAAAGCACTTTGTGAAAATGTCATGAAATAATTGTGTTTACTATTTATTTCAAATTTTAGCAAATCTTACTCATAGTAATCAAAACTACAAGTTTTCAACTTGCACAAAACTGGATTTAAAAATGTAGCTTGTGCTATTTACTCCTTGTCTCTGACCCTGAGAAAGTTTCTTAACTTTTCTGACCATCAGTTATGTTGCCTATAAATGTATTATCCATACCTAACTTGTAGGCTTTTGACGAGGATTAAATGAGAAAATCTGTGCAAAATGTTTTGTATAAGGCATGGCATACAGCAAGCAACTACTAAAGATACCTTTAAATTTTACTTCTCCTAAAAGACCTCATCATCAAGAGTAATTGTAATTATTTTTTATATATGCTGTTTGACTTAGAAAGAAAAAAAATACATGTCACAGTTTAGAAAAATTCCAATTTAAAATAAATTTTAACAAATTGACTCAACAGTAAGTTTTGGTTATTTAAAAACAAGTAGATCCGTTCATTTTCTTAGCGTATCAGATGTTATTGTATGCTTTGGTTGGAGATACGTCTCAAATAATCCTCCCAAACCTGATGTTAAAAGTAATCACATATATTTTTACAGAACACTTACTTTGTTCTTGGCATTGTGCTAGACAATTTATGCACCTTCATGTGAGACTTATGTCAATGCTGTGAGGCAAGTTACTATATTTATTTTACAGGGGAAGAAATTGGAACATAGAGAGATATAGTCAGACTGAAAAAATATGAGGAGAAAAACAAAACTTTTTGAAATAAGGGCCATTAAAACATACCTTGTTAAAAAAAAATGGTGAGTATGTATTCTCTTCAGTATCTAAAGATCACCCAGGGGATGAATCAGAACTTTGAGAAGCAAAAGGGCAGTAATAATTCACTGTAGTGTAAAACACTGATTTAATACATTTCCAGGTAAGGGAATAAAGTTCTTGGTGCTCAGGGACCAAAACATACATACATACGTACATACATAAAATAAATAAATAAACAAACAAACCCAATAAGTAAGAGCTAGAGGTTATATTAAATTCTGATATGGGAATAGGCATCTAAAAGAAGTAAGCATAACTTCAGTGACATCTTACCACACATAAAAGTAACGACATTTTTAAATGTTTCACAGGCTTTCTCTTTTTTAAAAAATTCAATACAATAAAAGTATATTATGCCATGGAAATAGTCTTTTTTTTTTTTTTTTAAGTTAGATTCATTTCCAAAGGTACTTCACCAAACTTAATTAAGCCTGGTCAACTTTTCAAAACACCATGTGTATAAAGTTTGTTTGTTTGTCCTTAGTATTTTCTTAAATAAAATGATTGTTTTCATGGTTTCTTTAGGAATTCAGTGGACAAAAAGGGAACAAAAAAGGACATAAGAAGACCTGGTTTCAAGTCTATTCTGGGTGTTCACAAAAGATGTCAGCATTACTCAGCAACTAAAATTTACAGTTCTGGACAAAAGGAATTCAAATTAAAATATTAATCCCCTTTCAGGGAAGCAGTGAAGACTTTAACCAGTCTTTCCTTTCTATGTCATCCCAAATCTTCTAAAAGATTAGATCTTTGTTACGGATACATTTTTATGTCCATATGCTACAAGGTTTAATTTAAAAAGTGTAGAAACTTCTATGCAGTGATGATATCTTTCCAGGGCTGGAAATCATGCTCTCTTTGCTTTCTTCCATGTATGAAAATGAATCACTTCAGAAGCATTAAAAAGCTCTTTGGGCAGAAAGCCAGATTCTACTCCAGCCTCCTACTTTACTGAAATTCTAAAGAGAGTTATTTGCGTGTTTGTACTTTACAAAATTCATTTTCTGATTTTGCCGACATAGTTCTAAGTTTTCTGTTCTTGTTGAGCCACATCTTGTGGCTCTGAAGTTTTAAGTTCTGTGGTTTACTCAAATTTTTAATCATGTATCTTTTTACGAGACACGCACAATGTCAATAGCATATTCACTTCTCTACTGAAAATTTTGTAGCGCAGGTAGAATTTAAAGAGGTCTGATCAAAGAATTTCCTTAAGGCCATGGCACATTTTCTTTTCAGTTAATCAGCTTTAAGCTTTCCAATAACTTAGATAAAATAATTTGAGTTCTTTAAATAAAGAATGGTATTAACTTTTTTTTTTTTTTTTTTTTTGTGTGTGGTATGTTGGCCTCTCACTGTTGTGGCCTCTCCCATTGCAGAGCACAGGCTCCGGACACGCAGGCTCAGCGGCCATGGCTCATGGGCCCAGCCGCTCCGCGGCATGTGGGATCTTCCCGGACCGGGGCACGAACCCGCGTCCCCTGCATTGGCAGGCAGACTCTCAACCACTGTGTCACCAGGGAAGCCCAAGAATGGCATTAATTTATGCGAGGAAAACTGCTCTAGTTATAAGTAAGATTTTCTTTTGGAAATTGTGCTTGTATAAACTACATGGAAAAGAACAATAGCAAAGTAAGATTGGCCTTAACTGGTGCCAAAATGTGATAATCATAATTAACACAATTCTCTCTTGAAAAGTAACAAATCATATTAGAAGTATAATTGATTTTATACTTCTTATTATATAAGTCGCTTGCTAATATTCTGCCAGGGAATTCTGCTGCCAGTGAATCTTAAATGAAATTGTAAAAATTTCTGAGAACAAAAATATCAGTAAATAATAAAATTTTGATTCATCAATGATTTCCTGTATGTTGATGGATAACTGGGGAATTTTATAAGATGATGTAGATTTCACAACAAGTACATTAGTCTGCTATTTCTTTTCAAGTTTTCTAAATCTATTTATGGAGAAAGAGAGAGGAAGAGAAAATTTCAACACTATACTTTCAGTTCATTAAAAACTAAATTTAAAGGCTTACTTCCCCATTAAGTACCTTCAAAAATATAGTTTTTCTCTAGCTTCATTGACTCTTTGGAATAAACTTTTATTCCACAAAACTTCAAAGGAAATACTATGCATTGACTAAAAGTATGCTTTAGAAAATCACAGCACAGTATTTTAATATATCACAGAATTAACTAACAACAGCAATACCTAATAACCCTGGGTGGCAAAAACTTTTAGTTCAATATCAAATTATTTTTTGTACTAACCCAGCATCTAATTTTCTAAGAATGAGTAGTTAGAAATAGTTGTAGGACCGTCAGAAATAGTGTTTGCTTTGAAAAAATGCTTTTCTATTTTGGCTCCTCTGCCTTAGCATAGGATTCATACTCATCTAATATCTGTACTTTTGGATGCATGAGTACTGTCAATGACTCCTAGGATAAATTCTTCCTCATTCTTGTTTAAGAGAAAGAACGTAATTTTGCCACCAATTTTCAAATTGAAATCCTGGGATTTAGTCTGATTAGATTGGTTTAGGTTTCCATGCATTTCTCTGCATTTATTTCTGTGGTTTAAGAGAGATTATCCCATTAGTTGAAGCCAGACTGTTATGCCCACCCCAAGATGAAAGTCTACTTCCAAATCTGTAAGTTTCTGAAAACTGGTAATAATGTGAAAGATTTTTATCAATAGAAGTGCAAATTCAGTGTCCAAAGGAATGCAATTGCTTATTGCCCTATTGATAGATGTATTTTGCCTCTATTTGTAAAATAACTTATTTTCTATATATCTCTGCTCTTTGAATTATCTTTTGAACAAATTGTAATACATAGTGCCCTCACTGATTAATAAATTACATAAACTCTTTGACATGTATTCATTTTATATTTGATGGGAAACTTGAATTTGCCTTTTGAAAAAAACTCATCCTTTAACAATGTGCACATGTATATGTATTTATAGAGTTTATATTAATACATGCATTAATTTTCCTGTACTGTCCACTGAATGGGCAAATTCTTGCAGTATAATGAGCAAATATAGCACTCAGATCTAGGTCTCCAATGTTATTTCCAACTAAAGGAATGAGGGCTTTTTGAAGATTTTGCTGTTTTCAGATTTATGGCAGGCTAAGTACAAAATGAGCTGGGTGTATTTTGTTATACCAGAAATAAAGGAAGTGCTTAAAAAATGATGGGCACTTGTCACAAGGATGCAGGAGCTAGCTTAAAGGAGCTCCTATGGGTAAATCTGGGAAATCAGATTAAACATCACAGTCATTAGGTAGAGAAATGGATTATAAGCAACTGGAAAAGTAGTATTTCATGAGTTTATACTGATAATAGATGATTGTTAGATTAGGTAGATAAATGATAGATAGATAGATTGATAGATAAAGGGAAAAGGAAGACCTCCTTTGCTATAGAATGCTGAGTGTTAATTCATTAACAAGGAAGAAGTGGGATTGGCAAATACCCATTTTGCAACCAACGTCTTAAAAAGTCATTTAGAAAGGAATCATGGACAGATGATAAATTTAGGGTGAAATTTTGATGAGGAATATTTCTTTCCTGATAGATTGCTTAGTAGTTACAAGGGGAAAAATATAGTACTTATTCCATGGAGAAATCAAATAACACCTTGACTAATTAACAACACCAGTAAATGCCAGATGGAAATAGTGTGTCTCCAGATGTAATACCCACAAAGCACAGAGTTTTGTGTTTTAATACTTCAGCCAGGAATAAACTGAATTTAATCATGATCAAACACCAGACAAGTGAAAATGAGGAAAGAAAGCACAATTAAAATCAAATAGCATACAAAGTTTATTGTAGTGAATCTAGGTAAAGAGTATATCAATTTTCCATTCTTCCAACTTTTAAGTTTATTTCCCAATACAATCTTTAAAAGTGTGTCGAAACATTAATTTCTCTTGACAAAAGGAATTAGTATTTTTATTATACTTTCCAATTAGAACAGACTTCCATTCCTATTTGCATATACTCTGTCCTTCTGGAACATTCCAACAGTGAGCTTAAATAAATGCAGACTCAGTCATATGACTGAAGTAACTATAGAAGTTCTCTTTACAAATGGTTGATTTGGGGACATATTTCTGAATTTCTAAATACACACACTCATGCATTTTAATTACTTTAAAAAATAAGAATTAACTTATTAAAAATGAAGAATGTTAGAAGGAAGTTTTAAAGAAGTTATAATAAAAGATACTATCTTCTAGAGGGTAGTGGAGTCACTGCAAAACATTTTTATAATGTGAACATCTCCATTTTATTGGTAAGATTTTTTTTTTCTGCAAGACATTATGTTTTTTTAAGTCTATTTAAGCACATTGTGCTGAATTATAAGAAGGTGATTGTTTTATAGTATGTAGAAATCCAAAAATGAATATCAATTTCAATAATAAGTTGTCATACATAGACATAATATCACAGTTATGTATTTATAAATCACAATTTGAATTTATAAACTGCCATACATTTCTTATAAACTACCATACATTTCTTATATAATCAAAGTGCTTTTCGTTATGCAAAAGTAAGCAAATTATAAGTCTGAAAATTTTCAATTCATTAAAATATACATAGGTATATAAATATTGAATTATTTGTATACTTGCTCATTAGTTCATTGTTTTTTTGTTTTTTTTTTTTACTTTTTCTATATCCCATTTGTTCTGGAGTTTTATTTTTAAATAACAATTTCTGAAATAAATGGGGTATATTGCAAATTATTTTAGTTTGGAAATAAAATGACTTAATTTCATGGAAGTTTACGGCAACCCAGAGCTTTTCCTTTAATATCTCTCTACTAAGCAAAACGATAAAAGTTAATAAATGAAACAAATGTTAATAATTTAATGAGGAGAAAAAATTGAGATTTAAAAACTGAAGGGAGGACAAATTTAAATATCATTTGTTATTTTCTAAGAGTATGGGAATGATGCTATTATTAAAACGGTGTTACTCTTACTTCTAAAGCACTTTCTCCATGTAAGGCGTTGTATTTTTTACTGGGAATGAGTTATATCTGCTGGTGTATGGCCTAGAATCACCCAGTCTTCAAAGTGGCTACATACTCTGATTAATGGAAAAAAGCATCGCCTAGTCACAGAGTAGTTATCCTCGCTAAAGTGCTTATACATCCCCAAATATTTATGCTTTAACCCATCAAAGCCCAATAACAAAATGCAAATATGTTAAAAAGTAAACTATCTAGAAAAGTAGCATACTTGTCCCTTGTTCCTAAACATATTTGTTTGGATTTTTTTATATGAGACTATTTGGAATAGCCTTTTAAAAAAATGACATGAAATAACTATTAAAACTATGAAAATAGAGAAGAGCCATACCAAGGAAAAGCTGGACAACTCTGAATGAGTTCTACAGGTAAATCTTAACCTATATCACTATTTTGGCTGCCAGTGGTAGGGTGGTCAAAATTTAGGACCTTAGTGCATTTTTAATTTGTTCTGATGCTTGATGATAAGTATGATTCAAAGACATTACAAATAAAGGGAGAGGATGCCAGAACCATAAAAGTAGAAGACTATGGCCACCTGCTGACCTGAAGATCTTGGTTTTACATAGAACTTCCTCAATCTTTTAACTCTCTAAATGCTGTATTGACAAAAAGATAATAAGCTAGTAAGCAGACTTCAAAGCGATTCCACAGATCCCAATTTCTGTATTTCTTCATTTGTCTCCCACCTTATTTAACCTTCATAGTGAGATCAAATCACACTAATTGTGATACCTTTCCTAATTTAGTTAACATGTTGGTTTAGATCATGATAAGAATTTATCTCCTGGGCTTCCCTGGTGGCACAGTGGTTGAGAATCTGCCTGCCAATCCAGGGGACACGGGTTCAGGCCCTGGTCTCGGAAGATCCTTCATGCTGCGGAGCAACTGGGCCCGTGAGCCACAACTACTGAGCCTGTGCGTCTGGAGCCTGTGCTCCACAACAAGAGAGGCCGCAATAGTGAGAGGCCCGCGCACCGCGATGAAGAGTGGCCCCCACTCACCGCAACTAGAGAAAGCTCTCGCACAGAAACGAAGACCCAACACAGCCAAAAATAAATAAATAAACAAATAAATTAAAAAAAAAAAGAATTTATCTCTTGTCATCAATTAACAGAATATTGCTATGAAAAAGGAGCAATCTATTCTATTAAACAGAGATGTACTTGATTAGCTTGAGATTCTTTTTGTTTGCATGTTAAAAAAGTTAATCAACTAAAGCATAGGTTTGTGTTTTTCTCTCCATAGTTGAGAGCTCATTATCTGAGCTTTTTTGGTATAGATTCGAACTCTGTTGGCAGACATTTATGGTTAAGACATTGCCCATATGCTGCTGTCATATTCACAATTCTCAATCTGTATTACTGTTTTAAGACATTTGGGATTTTGGAGTATGCACTTCCATTGATTAAGAAATCAGATCATCAACTCAAGTTTAAAGTCCCATCATCTGTTACACTTTTTCCTTGTTTTATAAAGAAATTTTAAATTTTTTATTCTTAACATTAAATGGTATGAGAAATACTTAAGTGGAAGCCTGGATTCCTATTTTTTGTAAAGGAAAAATAATTTGTGTTGTTAATTTGATATATTAGCATTATTGTTCATTTAGGCCTATTGTATATCTTCTAGCACAAATATTTATATGTATATACAAATTTTTGAACAAGTTATGTCCAAAAATAGATACTTCCATTTTTAGTTCTGAGTTTTAAAGGTAACATTTCAGTCTGTTCCTTCTTTATCATCACATGGCCCTCAAAGCTCTCTTTAAGCGTTGGACTTTATGTGTTTCAACTTGTATCTTATTTCTATTCTTTACATCCTCAAATCTAGTGAGTCAGTATCTGTACATCAATATTTGGTGTATTCAGCTATATTTCAGATACTCTAGTATAAAATCATTCTTGTATTATCTAGCTATCTATTGCTATTATCATGATGCACAGCAAACAACCATAAAGTCTTAGTGTCATAAAATAATAAATGCTTATATTTGCTCCTTAGTCTGTGGATTGTCTAGTCAGTTGTTTTTATCTGGGTTGGGCTCAGTTTGGCTCACTCACGCATTTGCTCTCAGCTGAGGTTTGACTGGGTAGTTTTGAAGATCTTGGGTGGGATTTGTCACGTGTCTGGAGCCTTAGGCTGGGGCTTTGGTGTTGACTGGGCTCTGCTCTTTGTGTCTCATCCTCCAGCAGGCTGGCCTGAGGAAGTTCTAGTAAAGCAGGCAGTGGAACAAGATAGAAGATAAAAGTATGCAAGTACTTTTCTAGTATCTACTTATATCAAGTGGGCTACCATCCCATCAGCCATGGCTATTCACATGGCCAAGCACAGCGTCAATTTGGGATGGCAACTGCCAAATGGAGAGAATTTAGAGATTCATGAAAAATCAGTGCCATTAATGAAAACAGTATTCCATGATCTTATTATTATTTTCCCACAGGATTTTGATTTCTTTTATTTCCTCAATAGTATCTTTTTACTGGAAAAAAAAATGATTAAAATTTATTCATTCAATCATTATGTTTATTAAGCACCTAATAATATGTGCCATCAGAGTGTACATTCTAGTGGTGGGACAAGAAAACAATATGACATAAATAAGTAAAATATATCGTTTGTCAGATGTTGATAAGTACTAAGGAGAAAAATTAAGAAGGTGATAATGGAATGTTTTACATTCAGGGAAATCCTTATCGATAAGAAGAAAGAAAGGGTTAAGTCATGAGAATATATGTATGAGTTGTCTTCCAGAAAGAGGATATAGCCAGTTGAAAAGTGGAAGCAGAAATAATGTCTTTCAAAAATATCAAGAAGGCCGCGATGCTTCTTATAGATGCTCAAAGGCACAAGGAAGAGGAGATGGGAAAAAAGAGGTAATATGAGCTCACATCAGGTAGGGCATAATAGGTCATTATGAGGTTTTAACTTCTATTCTGACTGAAATGATAAAGAATTGGAGGAATTTAAGTAAAAGAATGAAGAGATTAGACTTACATTTCAAAAGGATTTTTTTTCTACTTGTATTAAGAATAAACTTGTAAAATAAAACAAAAATTGATATTTAATCCATTGCAGATTGTGGAAATAGCAGTTACTTGGACAGGTGGGAGAAAAGCCCACACTGGAAAGTGTTTCATGAGAAAAAGGAAATGAAAAATGCAGATAACAGTAGAGACATCTTTTTTGAAGACTTTCGTGTGATGAGAGCAATAGTGGGACAGAATGCAGTGTCAAGGGAGGGTTTTCTGCTTGTTTCTTTTTTAAGACTGGGAAAATTACAGCATGTTTTCATGTTTGTGAGAATGATGCCCTAAAAGACAAATAAAAAGGAATGCTGATGAATGATGTTTCAACATGGATGAACTTCAAAAACAGTATGCTAAGTGAAAGAAGACAGATACCAAAGAGTCCATTTATGAGAAATATTCAGAAAACTACAAATTGATGAATACAGAAGAAATAAACTCATCAATGGCCAGCAGCCTGGGGTGGGAGTGGGGATTAATTGTAAAAGAGCTCATGCAAATTTTGTGGTGCTATGGAAATGTTAAAAAAAACTGGGTTGCAGTGATAGTGGTATAAGCCTATAAATTTACTGAAAAATCGTACACTTACAATGGATGAATTTTATGGTATAGAAATACTACTTCGATCAAGCTGTAAAACAATAAACAAACAGCTGGGATGGCTTTCAATTATATGTTGACAAAAAAGCCTTAATTAAGACATCCCTTTTCTTCTAATCCTGTATCAGTTTTAGTCTGCATGTGGGAAATGAAGATTTCTAAGTTGGGCTCAACTATTTGCAAAACTCAGTGTGCTCTATGCAAAGGATCAAGTCCCTATATCTTAATTCTAACTTTTTTTTAAAACTCAGATTTAATGGGACTAAAAGCAAATATGTGCTAGTACCAAATATTAAAATAATTGGTTAAAAACTTTGCATTCTCTCTCCAGACACTACCCTTGAATTATGCCCCATGAAAGTGAAACACTAAGAAAAGCAAAATGATACCACTGGCAGCTGTTGGTGGGTGTGTCTGTTTTGGGAAAAGGAGTCTTCCTCTACTACTGCCTCAGGGAAAGCTGACCCACCCACTCCCACACCACAACTCACCTGGGCATTGAAAACATATGATGCTGCAACCAGCAAAGATGGCATCAGAGGAACATGTGGGAGTACCTATAACATGGCAAAATCTTTATTGTATTCTGCTCAAATTGGATAGCATCATATTTGTTATAACCCTGGCTGTATTAATCCAAAAAGAACTTTTAGAGTCTTAAATTTTGTCTTTCCAGAATCAGTTACTGAAGCATATTTTTAAACATTAAAAAAAAACAACTTCAAAGCTTAATAGCTCTAAAAACAAGTATACATATGTTAAGAAACAATTTTCAAAAATGCAATTCAGGATTCTACAGATCTAGATCAACTCTTTAGTCAGTTGATTATAGAAAGAGAATTTGGGTTGTTTTTCATATGCATTTCATATGTATTCAAAGGATACAGTAAACTTTCAGTGTACCTTCAAGGAAACAGAACTTTCGTACTGGTCCAAAATTCTCTCCTGAATTCACAGATGACAGTTGTTTAACCTTGTTTTGTTTTATGTATTTGCTTGTTTCTTGGTAATGTGCTAGAAGGGTGAGTAGGAACAGACTATAGGATCTTTAAGGAGACACCAGAAGAAATGCCTCTGTTCAGAGTTTTCTAATCCTTATCATTTGCCTACCAAGAATTCTCATGAATATATTTTTTTTAAATAGGGAAAGTTACATTCACATGTGTAAATTGCATGAAGCTACTATTCACTTTGCATGTACTAAGGGGTCAAGAGTATTTTAGAGTCTAGGAGACTCTTTAATGGTACAGGCTCAGCTTGATGCTACTGTAGGGCAATAGAGCCACAGAAGATTTGAAGGAGTAGGGTGAGTATGGGTCGTATGAGAAGATACGAGTGAAAAAGGAGAAAGAATGAAGAACATTTCATGGGATTTCTTCATAGAATTTAAACTAGCTTTGTTACAGCTCCATTCTCACCTCTCTGGTATCTCCTCATTGACATCAGTGAGCACCCCAATCATTAAAATTTTAAAAGGAGAAATTATTCCTATAAAAAGAGAAGGTTCAAATGGCAAATGAACAAAAGATTCAGGAAAAAGAAATCAATCAAGGGCATTCATAAAATCAACCCAGCAAATATCTCACTATTTCGGCAAGTTCTGTCCCCATCTGAAAAAAGGGGCCTCTTTTTCATGGGGATGGGGGAGTTTTGCCCTGCTTCTTCCATTTTCTGGAATTCTCTAAGGTGTAATGTTCCAGGGGAAGGACTCTTGTCAATTCAGCTGCTTTTATAGTTGTTGATTCTCTTATACCAGGGTCAAAATGCACAACATGAGATCTTAACTTGGTCCAAAAATTAAACAAATATTATTCATTTCTGAATTGACAGGTTTTTTGTGAATCATGTACTCATAGTTCAAATGTTGGGATTATCAAATTATAACTTGAGTTTGGACGGTCCTCTTTAGTAATGACCTGAAATAAAAATTAAGACACACAAGGGAATTTTGTGCAAATTTCAGGTAATATTCTGAATATTTTGGATATTCTCTGTTTGCCCTTATATCTCCACTCTCCATTCTTTTCCATGCCCTGTGAAGCTGACCTCTGTGGACTGCATCAACTGAATCCTCTTGACTCCTGACCTCCAATGGTCACCAGCAAGAGATTGGGCTTCCCTTCCCTGCCTTCTTACCACTGGGTTTTAGGCAATGGCTCCCTCTTATTGCAAGTCCTGGAGTACTTCAACACTCCTTACAGGTCTCCTTTAACCCTGACCATACTTTGTAAATAATCCATTAACTTATTCTCTCATTATTTATCTTTTATAAGCATCTATCTTTTTCCTGCCAGTAAACTAAAATATAATTAATACCAGGAGTAACAATTATTCCTGGTAATATCTGACAACATCACGTATTTGAAGATTGCTCATAACTTGCTTGCTAAGGGAAATGAGACATTGGCAATCCTTGCATGAGTGGGAACAATTAAACAAATTATTAATAGGATGACATTGAAGGAAGGGCAAGTGATTAGCAAAGCATTAGGAGATACACTGTGATGACCAAGATATTTAGTTACTTTGGTAACGATGGTGTCACAAAAATTCTAGGGTCAGTAGGTTGCCATTGTAACCATATTCCAGGCAATTTACATTACTAATAGTATGGAATTTCATGCCTATTACATGACAAGTTTCCATGGTGAAATAAATTCAGAAAGGCTGCATCAAATTTAAAGAGATTTAATTAATGGACTATGATTGAAAATGCCAAATTATAATTTTCAAAAAAAAAATTTAAAAGATTATTTTATAAATGTAGCATGACCTGAAGAATGTCTACTAATTTTTAGTGAACCATATTGAACTTATTCCATAAATTTGTCAAACAGTTATTTAACTTATTCATGAATAGACTATCAAGATGGTAAAGCTGATTCAAATATTATTTGTTGAAATGAGTAATTTACAAGCAATGAAAAATAAACATGAGAATAAAATTGTTACATTATATATAAAACTAGTTAATAACCTACAAGGCCATGAAATCAGAACTATAACCTTTGACATTATGATTTCTATCAGAAATAGATCATTTGCATAACTAGCAGACAAAAATCTACAAGTTAATTTATAATTCCATAGAATGTGGGCTCTAATCAAGGGTAAATGGCAAAGTCAAACACAGACACATCCTCCTAGAGAGATGAATAAGCCTTAGGTAGCCCTGTTAAACAATGCCCAAGTAAGACATTGTAAGTTCATGCTACCCCCCTTTGCCTAATTTCCAGCTTCTAAGTTTTCTTTTTTTTTCTTAACCACACTAAATGGCAATCACTATTTTCATTTTGATATTTAATCCAGCGTGATTTGCTTTATGTTTCATGTTCTCAGTAAGCAGTGAAACATGAGAAAGGTTATGAAATTCAGTATTGTTCACTATAAAGTAATAAACATGCTCAGGGCAACAGTGATGCCATCCCAAACTTCATGTCAGCCAATGTGTTTATGAGTACTCTCTAATTCTCACAGTAATAATTTACATTCACACACTAAGAGGAGATTTTTTTTTTTTAAATCATCAAAACCCCTTTGAATAGTAATGTAAAAAATGTGTACATTTTTATGAAATCTTCAATTCAGAGCCTCAAACATAAGATTCTACATTCAAATGAGTCACTGAAAAATAGATAGCCTCTTAGGTGTTGGAAACCCAGTAGAAATTGCTTTTATATGTCATTTTTGAGTTCCACCTGCTCACTAGGAAGCAAAATGTCAGAAAATAATGAATCAACATTATATATATTGAAGTTGTAAGATGGGAAAAAGGGTTCAGATCAAAGGTCTCTGAGAGACAAAACTTACAAACAAATGAATTTGTGACATTGAAGGGGACATTGAAGACTATTTTTAAATTCCTATATGCAGCCACTGGAGCATGCTGAATGGTTTTGTGTTTCTAAATTTCCTTTATTTTTTTCTCAGGGATCTCCTATAATAGAATTATATTTGTACAAACAAAGCTGTTGATAAACCCATGAATGTTGTGCATTTTCTTGAATATGAAGATAAATAACAGTAAATAGATGACTACAAATTTAGATTAACCCCCAAAATAACTTCTGAAAGTTTATGGTAATGAAAATGACTGACCAAATTCGTACACTAGAGGATGGTGAAACTTGAAGACTGTGCTTCCCAGCTTCAGTGACAAAATTACTTACTACTTAAGAACACAAAATTTTTAAATTGTCAAATTGCTAGTTTGGCAGAGACCAGGAATTTAGTTAAGCATTTTTTTTTAGAATAAATCTGTGTTATCCAATTACTATTGCCCAACATGGCATTTTTCCATCTATGTTTGCTAGCCTTTGAAGATGAATGTTAAGTGTTGGATTGTAAATATAGAAAGATCATTAGAAAAAACTGCAGGGAAGGGTTGTTACATGAAAGGGGATCCTTCTGGCCAATAAATGCATGGGTCTGGCTTTAAGTCTGATTCCATGAAGACCTGAACACTTAACAAATGATAAATTAACAGAATGAGGAAGAGAATTAAAACCAGTCTGATTCCCAGCAGGAGCTGGACTAGTACCTATGATTAATGAAGGAAAACAAGGAAGAGACTGATATCACACTGGTAGGATTAAAAGAATACAGAAATAGAAAAGCCATATTGTCATTGAGCTGTGCAAAGAACTACCCCAAATGACTTCCATATCCTGACCTGCCAGGCTCTGGGGTAACAGTGAAACCTAATATTGTATGGAATTACCAAAGGCCTGGTCTCACGTGACAGGAGCTATAAGGAGATCAAAAGATCAAAAATATGTAAAAGCTTTTAAATGCAAACCATTTAGTCAATTAACTTTTGGTTCAAAGTCTTCCTTTAATGTTTTTAAAATATACTGTTCTCCCATAAAACAAGTGATATTGGCTAAAATTTTAAAATAAATATATTCTGGGCTTCTGTGGTGGTGCAGTGGTTGAGAGTCCGCCTGCCGATGCAGGGGACACGGGTTCGTGCCCGGGTCTGGGAAGATCCCACGTGCCGCGGAGCGGCTGGGCCCGTGAGCCATGGCCGCAGAGTCTGCGCGTCCGGAGCCTGTGCTCCGCAACGGGAGAGGCCACAACAGTGAGAGGCCCGCGTACCACAAAAAAAAAAAAAAAAAAAAAAAAGGGAAAGATAATGTGGTCTATATACTTGTATAATTAATCTATAAAGGCATTTAATCATACAGTAAATGAGAACTGAGTTAATTCTAAACTTTACTGCTCTGACTTCTGAGCATAGAGGGTTAAATTGAATTAAACATCCCCCTCCCATACACACAAACACACACATACACACTGGCTGTTTAGTTTAGTTTGGAAAAGGTACTTCTCTGTTTCACTAACACTGGATGCTATTTCAAGGTGCTCAAATTTCGTTTATTCGGCAGGAGTTAATTTCATAATAGATATCAAAATTTAAGATGATTTTTGTATGAAGAAATCATGTAGTGATTTCAATGGCGAATCAATAAAAAAGGGAAATATCTCAAGGTAAAGGATATAAACAAAAGAAATAAGACACACACACACCCCATGTACAACTGTCTTCATTATGGTATATAGAATAATGGCCTTCCAGTGATGTTCATGTTCCAATCCCTGGAATTTATGAATACATTACATGCAAAACAGGAAATAAGGTTGTTGCTGGAAATAAATTTGCTAATCAGCTGACCTTAAAGTAGAGAGATTATCCTGGATTATCTGTGTGGGCTCAATTTAATCTAAAGGATCCTTAGAACTAGAAGGTGGCAGAAGGAGAGACTAGAGTGATGTTTTGTGAGAAAGATATGACCTGATGTTGCTGGCTTTGCAGATGGTTGAAATGAGACCCTGAGCCAAAGAATGTGGGTGCCCTCTGCAAACTGGAAAAGACAAGGAAATGGATTCTATCCAGAGCCTACAGAATGGAGTGCAGCCCTGCCAACACCTGACATTAGCCCAGTGAGACCTATGTGGGATTTTTAACCTACAGAACTGCCATTCGCTAGTAAGTCGAGGGTAATTTGTTACAGCAGTGGTAAAAACTAATATGCTTCCCAAAGTAGTAACCAAGCAAATGCAAATGAAATGTGATCGTATTTCCAGAGTGTCAGGTTAGCAAAGATTTGAAAGCCTGACAATACTCATTCTTGGAAGAAATGTGAGGAAAAAGAACTTCATGGCCCCATGTTATTTTCTGGTAATTAAAGGTTTGGCAATATATGTACTTTGATGAAAAAGTATATGCCACCAGGCATACCTCCCTCCTTTTCCATCGCAATATCTGCAGAATGACTTATGCAGTGGTCAGTTTTGCATCCTTTCATAATAATTTTTAATTTATTATTTATGACCCCATAATTTTAAATAAGTGCATAAACATGTTCATATGTGGTATTTATTTTCCCTCATAAGGACTATTTTATCTGGCTCTCCTTTCCCATTCCCTCCTCACCAATATTAGCTCATTTAAAAAAAGTACAAACATGGATGTGGGTCTGTGTGTGTTTGGTTCTCTGCAAACACAATATTTTGCAAATATTAGCAAATATTTATGTATGTATATACATATATGTATTGATATATTCACAAAATATAAAAATATTGTCACTGTTTTACAAAGAATATGATCACATCAAATATATTTTTTTGCAGTTTTCTTACCAATCTCTAGTGGGATATCCTTCAAGTCAATTAATATGTTTAATTCATTCTCTTTTTATAATTGCATAATATGACAAAATGTATACATATATCATAAGTTATTCTGTGATCCCCTTGTTCATTACTTTCTTTCAGTTCTTAGATACTAAAAACAATGCTACCAAAATATTCTTATACCTCTGTATATCTATCAATTGATCGATCACGGTTATGGACAAAATTTCTAGGAGTAGGATTGTTGTGATTGCTGGTATATGTATTTTTTTGGTAGATGTTTCCAGATTGCTTTCTGAACAGTCTGTAACACATTTCTCCTAGCAATGTATGAGCCCCTTTTCCACACATCACTTCCAAGAATAGGTAATATAGCTTTTGTTGATTTTTACTAGTCTGATACATATAAAAATTATAAAGCTACTTTTCCTTTTGCATTTTTCTGAGTGTAATGACCACTTTTTTCTCACACACCTTTTTTAAAAAATTATTTTCTAAAGATTTTCTTTACTGATTTGTCTAAACATACGTTTTTCCCATTTTTTATCCATTTGTCAATTTGGTGCTTTAAAGATTATAGATATTAATTCATTGTCTTCTGTATTACATGTTTTCTAGCTTTAGCATTTGTCTAATGATTAACTGTTTTGTACATATTTTAAAAATTTAATATAGCTAAATGTATATGTTTTCTTGCCTATATATCTTTCCACATATACATACATATGTATCTTTCCTTTATATATATTTTTTCTTTGTATGTTCTCCTTTAAGAAAAAATTTATCAAATTCTGAGGTTTCAAGTTTAGCTAAGGTTTCCCCTTGCCCTAGCCAGGTGTGCCACCATATTTTATTAAATAATCTATTTTCCTCCTGAACTGAATTATCATGATTACCACGTAGTATATTCTTATAAATTCTACAGTTTATTTCTAAATTCTTCATTCTATTCCTCTGGTCTATTGGTCTATTTCCAGGCCAAAAACAAATGATTTGATTTTAGTGGATTTATTAGAACAGTGGATTTATTTATGGCTTTTTGTTGTGGTGGTAAGAATGCTTACCATGAGATCTACCCTCTTAACAAATTTTTAAGTGCAGAATACCTTTTTGATAACTACAGGCACTACTATGCACAACAGATCTCTGGAACTTATACATCTTGTATAGCTGTGACTCTAATCATTGAACAACAACTCCCCTTATTCTCCCTCCATTCTCTAGTAACCATCATTCTGTACCATTTCTATACCATTGACTATTTTAGATGGCTCATATAAGAGAAATCATGCAGTGTTTGTCCTTCTGTGACTGACTTATTTCACTTAGCATAATAAGTAATACTCTACTGTATGCATATACTACATTTTCCTTGTCCATCTGTCAATGGACATTTGGGTTGTTTCCATATCTTAGCTAGGGTAACATGGGAAGAATATGTTTATAATCTCTTTTTTTGTCAGTTAAGGTCAGGAAGAAGAACACAGGTGATTTCCTTAAGCGTCCAGGAGCATGCTGGGCCTGTTTTTATTCACCTGGCTTTAGTGAACACATGCATTCAGAAATTAGTTGACTGGTTTAGTAAAGATTTTACAACATAGTTTGCAACTATTTGATGTCAGTCTTGGCTTTTAATTAGAAGAAAAGCCCAAGGAGAAAAAGGTGATAAAGACCTACTTAAATTAGTATGCAGTTTTTCCTGTGATTTGTGATTCTTAGTGCTAGAGGTCAAGTGCATATCTAAATGTATTTTCATGTTTGTACTAAAGGCCTCATTTTGAGGAAAGTCACTCATTTTTGCTCATTTTGAGTAGTAATGGAAAGACATTTTATAAAAGCTTATTGGGATGGCTTCTGGATATTGAATCTTTCTCAATATCAACTGTAGATTTAGGTGTCTGACCCTTTGCAGAGAAATGCAAAGAACTGAACCTCCGCAGACCACCTGGGGAGTGGAACCTCATTAGGAACAGACGTGTTTACAGAGGGAGACATGATCAGGTTGGATCCAGCTCTGCTGCTTTTGAAAATCATGCTAAGCCAAATGAATGGTTATAGTAGAAGGTCAAACTTTTCTATGTTTAGCCATTCTGGTTTGTGTTAATTAATAAGAAATGTTCTATAAATACACATTCTTAATTGCAACTAAATTAAATATTCATTTGCAACATTTGCTCTGAAAAATTGATTTCTTAATGAGTATGAAATGAATAGGTCATACTTTTAGAGCACACAGAACTCTTTATAAAAGGAACTAACTGGAGATAGCATTGGTAATTTTTGAACTTTATAAGGATACATGGAAGTACTCTATGAATCTGTAAGTTTCCTGAGATCATCGATATCCTCCTAAAGTAGACATTTATAAAACTCAGGAACTTTTTTCTTTAGTCTATAAATATTACATATAGGAGGTTGTTTCACTGGGTATGCTGGATTTAATCAACAATCTTATGTGGACTTCCCTGGTGGTGCAGTGGTTAAGAATCCATCTGCCAATTCAGGCGACACAGGTTCCAGCCCTGGTCCGGGAGGATCCCACATGCCGCGGAGCAACTAAGCCCATGCGCCACAACTATTGAAGCCTGCGCGCCTAGAGTCTGTGCTCCGCAACAAGAGAAGCCACCGCAATGAGAAGCCTGCACACCGCAATGAAGAGTAGCCCCCGATCGCTGCACCTAGAGAAAGCCCGTGTGCAGCAACGAAGATCCAACACAGCCAAAAATAAATTGATTAATTTAAAAAACCCAAAACATTCCTATGTAATTGAAATAGATATTTATATACCAGTCATGGTGCCTGAATCGTCCGCAACTACTTTAAGGAAAAATTCCCTGTTTCATTCCTGCCACTTTACTAGATATTGCACTTCCAGCCATGATAATGTTTCTAAAGAAAAGCATAAATAAGTTGATGCCACTTCTTTGCTCGAATGCTCAAATGGGTTTCCATCTAAGAAAAGTAAGAATTAAAGTTCTTTCCAGGGCCTAAAAGCCTGGTTACTGCTAATAATGTTAAATGCCAAATGAAATCTTATTAGAGAGTTCACATGGAATAATCCCCTGCTTATCCAAATGTGTTCTTCAGGACTTCTTGGAAACTTGGTGACTCTTTTTACAACTTAAGCCTTATCATTTCCATGATCTCAGGTCTATCCATCAGTGGATTCATTTCTGCCCGTTGAAATTTGTACATGGGTGTCTTAGCTCAGGCTACTATAACAAAATGTCCTAGATTCAAAGAGCTGACATCTATTTATCATAGTTCTGGAGGTTCAAGATCAAGGTGCCAGAAGATTTGGTTATTGGTGAAGGCCCTCTTCCTGGCTTGCAGATGGCTCTCTTCTTGCTGTATCCACACATGGTAGACAGAGGAAGTTTTTGTGTCTCTTCTTCTTTTATAAGGACACTACTCTCATCACGAGGGCTCTACCCTCTTGACCTCACCTAACCCTAACTATATCGCAAAGGCTCCAGTTCCTAATATCATCATTTTGGGGTCTAGGGCTTCAATATAAGAATCTGATGGGACACAGTCCATAACGTTCCAACCCTGGCATCCGAAATTTGTGTCCTTCTAACATGAAGAATAGATTCATTCCATCCCAACAATCCCCAAAGACTTAATTCATTCCAGTATCAACTCTAAAGCCCAAAGTTTCATCAAAATATCATCTAAATCATATATGGGTGAGACTAGAAGTATGATTCATCCTGAGGGAAAATTCCTCTCCAGCTGTGAACCTGTGAAATCAAAACAAAATTATGTGCACATGTGCACAATGATGGTACAGGAATAAGATAGACATTCCAATTCCAAAAGGGAGAAATAGAAACGAAGGAAGGAGTGATGGGTTCCAAGCAAGTCCAAAACCTAGCAAAGCAAATACCATTAGATCTTAAGGCTGGAGAATAATCCTTTTTGGACAAATGCTCTGCCCTCCAAGTCCACTGGGGTAGCTGCATCACCCCTACAGCTTGACTAGGTACCCTCGCCCCTTTGCTCTGTGGGGTGGTCTAATGCACATAGATCTCTGCAAGGGCTCAGGTTTCTGAAACCTAGGAAGAGGAAGCCTTGTCCTCTGGGCCTGAGATGGTAATGACAGTCCTGATGATCTCTGATTGGACTTCAGGGTCATTTTTGAAAGATAGTATATGTTCACACCTCTCCTTCAGTCCCCACCATTTTCTCTGTTTCCTTTGGTGCCAGCTGGCAGAGATGATAAAATCCCATCTCTACTCTTGGCCTCTGCTAAGATGGCTGATTGAGTCCATGAGTGTTACTTATGATTTCTTTATCAAATTGCTGTTTAAACACACCCTTAGTCTTCTCTTCAGAACAAGCTTTTTCAATTTTTTGCAATATGGATAAGCTGAGAATTCTTAAGTCTTCAAGTCTTGTTCCCTTTTGCTTAGCAGTTTCTTCTTCAACTCATCTCTATCTTCTCACATTTCGTTATAAATAGTAAGAGGGTCCCAAATCACACCTTCAATAATTTGCTTAAAAAGCTCCTCTGCTAAACATCCAGTTTTGTTGTTCACGAGTTCTACCTTCCACAGAAGCGTAGAGCATGAACACAATTCAGCCAAGTTCTTTGCCACTTTGTAACAAGTCTATTCACCCCTTACTATGTCACAGATAGGAAACAAAATGGAGAAATTTTACCCAGGAGTAAAAAAATGAAGTTGAAACCACTCCAAGAATGACTGGGTTGCCCTTGTCCACTCATAGCCATGAAAGTGAAGAAATATAAAACCTTATTTGAAAAAAAAAAAAAAACAACCTTATTTGAACTTACATTCAGAGAAACAGTGTCTCAAAAACTTTAATTACAAAATAAATATATTTATTAATTCCAAATAATTTAATATAGGGTTTAACAGTATTGGGATAACAGCTGCGTGCAGAATTTGGTAAACTGTTTCACATGTAAGAACAAATAGGAGACACTATCAAAGGAAAGTCAGAGAAAGGAGAGCAGTATTACAATACAAAAACCTCAAAAAAAAAAAAAAAAAGGAAGAGAGAGATTCAATCAAATGCCAAGTTTCACTTGCACTCTCTTTACTCAGAAGGCCCTCCTTCGTGGGTTCAGCTAGCTCATTCTTGTGTCCCTTCAAATTTCCTGGTAATCTTCTGCAGGAAGCCTTCTCTAAGCATTGCAATATGATGTGGATTTCTCACATCTTTGCTTGCCCACTATCTATGGTAGTCACTTAGCATACTGACTTTGATAAAATTACCCACTATGTTACTAAACGTGGGTTAAATTAAATCTGATGCCTTTTGGAGTTCTTAGGGATAAAATAACCTCATCTCTGCATAATATATTTCTCTCTCCTTTTCCTTTATTTATAACTACTGATATTTTCTTACTTATATCATTGACCAGACCAAAATTTCCAAATTATACTAAATACTAATGGTAAAGCAGAAATCATTTTTCCAGAATATAAGGAGAATTTTTTCAATTTTCGTTTTAAAATATTTTATTAAATAAGAATCATCCTCTAATACAGTTAAATTCAAATTTAAAACGAGGTGAGTCATTTAAATTATTACTTTGGGCATATGTTAAACTGATACTATAATTTTCTGACCTAGTAATATATCTCATTAGCTCACCTTTATTTGCATTCTTGGATGCAATGCTTTTTGGTGATATTGAATCACGTTTAATTGTAGTTGTTAGAATTTCTGCTTAAAATTTTTGCTATGTACATGTGTGAAATTGGTATAGAGTTTTCTATTTTTAATTATCACTGAGCTTGGGATTAAGATAATATTAACTTTATGTGATGAATTTGCTAATATCACATTGTTTTTGTGACCTAGAACACATAATGTAACTTGATAATTATATTCCTCTTCAAACTTGGGAAGATTTCACCAGTGGACATGTAAACACATTGTGGCTTTTGATGTAGTATTTTCGTATTTTTGAAAAATTTTCCATGAGTTATTGTCTGCTACTTTTTATAATTCTGTTATATCAATTTGATATTGAAAATTTTAATAAAAAACAAGCAATCTTAATTAATGTATATGATTATAGTATTTACTACAAATTTTTACAGCCTTTTGAAAACATTTGCATGGTTTCTTTTCTCCTTTTTTTTCCCAGAACCTGTTCTCAGATTTACCAATCCCTGTATTTTACAATGTTTTATAAATCAGACAAGTTTTGTAATAATTGATTTGGATGGACAATTCTCACAAATTTCTTCAAAATGAGCACTCATTCCTTCAAAATAAATCATTCTGCACTTTCAGGTGTCAAGTTATACTGAGAGACAGCATAGCATGGTAGCTAACCATATGGATTCTAGTGCCAAACTTCCTTGGCGTGAATCTCAGCTCTACCACTTACCAACTGTGTGATGTTGAGTAAATTATTATACTCTGTGTACTTTAGTTATGTCATCTTCTAAATCAGGATAATACCAGTATTTACCTCATAGGGTGTTGTTGAGGATCAAATGCATTGATTCACATACAACATTAGAGAACTGTCTGGCACAGAGTGAGAACTCAATAAATATAAGCAATTGCATTGACTTTTTTGTTCTATTTGATGGTATAACAATGATATAAGAAAATATTATATGTAAGAGGTTATTAATCTGACTCCCTTCTGCTGCCTGTTTTATTTGCAGGTAAGAAAAACATGCAGGGATCAAGCCCAAAAGAATGAACTCTTCTAGCTGTGTTTTAATATCTAGGTTTACGACACATAATCATCTCTCTGAGCAATAGATAAGTGCAGTGACTCATCAACATTTCTCTGCATATGCATACCAAATTTCTAACAATAAAATGAAAATATCTGAAGCCAAAGAGTATATGTACAAATATCTACTCAAGTAAACAAAAATAACATAACACCTTTTAAACCATCACCATGGGCTACAAGGGAACCAATATAAACAATCATTTGTTGAAAATAAAGCAGAGTTTTGAGCAAATATAGTAGAACCAGATGCCTTCAGAATCAGCCATAATGTATGGAGTTTATTGGATGTAACCAGATGCTTATTCCTCCTGTAACCCTGCAAGTAAGACCTTCTGAAACTAAGCAGATGTAATCTAGATGCTAAGTAGGATTCCATCTTTTTTAATGATCTGCAAAGGTAGTGACTTACTGCCATTAAGTGCTTTCAGGTTTTGATGATGATATGTCTGCAGACTACATCAAGACAGGGATGTCTTTTCAGATACAGGGCCAGATGGTAACACGAACTTGATGCTTCCAGGATGCGATTCTAAGGCTTACCCAGGACGATGGCCATAAATAATTCTGGCTTTCACCTTTTAATCTCTTCGACTCCCCATATTTCACTTGCAAGTATTCTCCATTTCATTTACTTTCCACATATCATTTGTACTTCAAAGATGTTTACAGCTTCATTTAACCTGTGATTTATTGTTTTTAAAAAGGATAAACTGACTGAAATACACCCTATGGGCTAATAGATACTTAAAAATTGGTTGAAAATTCTCTGTTGTGCAAGGACATTCCTTAAGAAGAAAAGGAATATGAAAATATGTAACCAGGAGAGATATTTTAAAAAGCATATTCATAAAAATACATTAAAAATTAATTAATAATTCATTTATATTGGCAGTTTATCAACAATTTAATTTTAAAAGTAATTGACAAAAAGAGGACATTTAAGAAGTGTTTGTCTCTTTGACAACTTTTCATGGAAAGAGAATCTGGTGACTAAAGTTTCTGTGCAATTAATCTGCCAGTCCTCAGTGGAACATGACATTTGTGATACACAGAAAGTGTCTCTCAACTAATTATACTGTTTGCCTTATGAATAAACTATTACTATTGATTTTTGCTGTTCTGTGCTATTTTTCCAGTGTTTATGAAAGCTATAGCTACTGCTGTGTCTCTTACCCTCTGAAAAACACAAACCTACCCTAAAAATTTTTTTTAAGTGGCTGTAATGTTTCCATAATTGGTTTCATTTTAGATAGATGACATCCCAGAGCCCATTCAGTCTTCTCTCCAGCACTCCCTCTCTGCTCCTGATTCCTGTGTAAGAAGGAGAATTAGTAAGTGACTTAGCTCCTCTATGATGGATAGATACCCTCACTATCCATGTTAGTGTGTGTAAAGGCTGTGATTAGAGTTTGCTGAATTACTTCCAAAATAGTACAATATAGAAAGTCAGAAAAGATAATGAATTTTTGTATTGGATACTGAGCTGATAAAGAGAAACCAAAATTTCAATGTATGTGTTTGAAAGCATATTCTTCCTTAGTAGTAGATTTTATTACTATCCAAAGAGAAAGGCACCCCATCAATGAACTGGAGAGAGAGGGGTGCTAGCTATGTGCAAATTCTATGTTAGAGCCTCTACACAGCATTACCTTCTAAAGAGGACCAGAACATAGTCCCTGTCATCAAGGAGGCTTTAGTCAATAAGAGCAGCAAATAAACTAAAAAAAAAGATTATAATTTAAAATCTGTATAGACTAAATACTGTCTTTATCTATATTCTTGAAAGTTTCCAAATCACCCAGATCTAGCCAATTCTATCATATGCAAAAATGTGTCATTCTTTGATCCAATTATCAAGCTTACTTCAAAACTGCTTTCTTTTAACTTCTAACTTTCCCAAATCCTGAAGAAAATAAACAGTAATACTAGTTATAGCTCTCATAAACCAAGGTCTTACTATACTTATTGGTGCTCTGTGTACATTTTTCACTTACTTTTTAGGAAAAAAAATACTTCCAAAGCATGAATTTGAAACAGAGTAATAAGGTTCTTGGTCTGGGCACCAAGTAAATAGCAGAGCTGGGGTCTGACTCAGTTCTGTATGATTTCAGTGCATCCAAGCAGGATGAAATACTGCCGCAAGTGAAACACTGTAGCTAAAAAGGATTATTTCTCAGCATAAATTTTCTTATTTCTCAATTTCCTGTTCTCTTAAATGGAAAGAGACTGGTAAGTTTCTAAGGTGTCTTTGAAATCTGAGAACCATGGTTGATGTAACTTCAGTAGGAAGACGTTGTATTTTCTTTGTCTTCTCTTCAATAATTAAAATTCTCACAGCACATTTCCTTACACTCAATATCTATATTCCCTATTCTACATTTTCTTTATGTTTTAAAAATCTGAATTTTTAAATATCCCAGTGGTTGATAATGTAGAAAATGTAAGTGTGCCCATAGAAGAAAGTCAATCTGAGCTAATCAAGTTGATAACAACTCACATAATGGTTTTTAGCCTTCATCACTATTTGTTGTTGTCCGTTGCCTTTACTATGTATTTTGGAAATTCATATTAAGGCAGAACTCAGTCTTAGTGAAAAAAATAACCTGAGGCATCATTTATAAGCAGTTTTAAAAAAATACTTGAAAACATTCCTTGATGCACATTTCCAAATTTTCTGAGGTTCCAGAGAGAAAACTACTTGTTCCTTACACCCACAAGAGGGACTACTTCAACACACTATATGGGATAAAAAAGATTACTTTAAAACTAATCAGGAAAATTAGGCAATTTGCAATTGTAATTGAACAATTATGGCATTATACTGCTGAAGAAGCAACATGGAAGAATCATATATGATGTAACTGACAAATAGTAAATATCTCCAAAAGAAAATGACATTATAAAGTAGGTTTACAAGCCTAGTGATAAAGGGCTTAGGAAAGAGTCACAAAGATTTTAAAGTATCATCTCAGAAGCTTCTTATAGTATGTAGAAGAGAGCATCCTGCTTGTCAGAAGAAAATAATACAAATCTAACAGCTGGAAGGGTTCTATATGAATTGGCTCTTTTATTCATATATCCATTAACTATTCAAGTTGCTAATTCTAGGAGTAGAAACTCGAATTCCACCCCACCAACTTATTTCTCCTCTATTCATCTTATATTGGTAGATGTTAGCCATGTAGTCTGGGCACTGAAGTGGGAAACTACAGAATCATCTTGGACATCTGGTTTTCCATCTCCCACTAGATGTGATCAAGCTGTTCTCAAACTTTCCTCCCCATCACATCTCAGAGGCATCTGTTAAATAGGATGCTGACACCCCTGTGAGTAGCTTCATTTTTTGAGGGCTGCAAAATTTTTTAAAAAGTTAGCTGCACATTATGTGAATTGTACAATTTTTACTTGCTTCTTAACCAGTTTTAATTCAACAAATTCACCGAACACACACACACACACACACACACACACACACACACACGTACAGGACTTGAGAACTGCTGATCTAATTTATTACCAAGTGTTGTCATTTCTACCCTCTTACCATTTATTGCATGTGCCCCCTCTTCTAAATCCTCACCAAATTTTTACCTTGAGCATTCATCTCTCTCCAGAACATTTGTTGCTAGGATATCTCCTCTGCCTACAGTCTGCCCTCCATCCAATCCCTCCTTCTCTCCACCAATCTTTCTAATTCAAATCCATCAAGTCACTCCCTTGTTTAAAAATTTTTTGACTCCCTAGTGATGTTTTTTACTAAACCCCCAATGACTCCATAGCACTGATTTAAGTATTTAAAAATGAAACATAAAATAAAATGTTTTTCACCAGAAAACTCTCCATTATACTGCTTCACTTGTCCTGTGAAAAATGATGCAATTTTATATCAATCAATATCTGAACTGCTAAAGAAACTTATTCAATTGTATATTTTATGTGTTATAATTTATAAATATTATGAAAGAAGCATCCTCAGGAAAATTGTAGGATGCTCTGAAGAGGAGCAAACATTAAAAGTAAGTCATAAGTATGAAATGTTTATTAAGAGTTTCAGCTATAGAATGTGGAAAACCGAGGGTCAGAATCAAGGGTCAGCACACTGACAGGTGAAGTGCTTAAGACTAGTAAGTTATGACTTTATACATTTTAAAATTGTCATAATCCTTTCTATTGCTTTGGTAATGCTCTAATTGACTGAAACCTCTTTGAAGAAAAAAAACATGTCCTGTTCCTCTTTGGAAGACAACATTGCATAATGAAAAGAGCATAATATTTGCAACCAGGTAAATTTGATTTTGAATACAAAGTTAGCTGTTCATTAGATGTAAGAGACTTTGTAAGTTACTTCATTACCTGAGCCAGGTTTTTCCTTCTTAGATTGGAGATATTAATATCTGTAGGAGTTATGTAAAGTTTAATAAAATAAAGTATGTCGAGTTCCTAGCACAAGGATTTTCCATAATGATAATAACTGGTAATATTTTTTTCAGTAAGTATTTGGTAAGTAATTATCTGGTTGGATTTTTCTCAATAACATTTTATTGCTAATTAAAATATTAACCATTTAACACGTTCTCAAAGGATCTAGGAGAGGAAGAAAAGATTCCATGTAATTTTGAAAAGGCACAAAAAGGATTTAAAAGGCTACAGGCGAAAAAGAGGATAATGAAGCTAAATAACCTGTGTACAGAAATGGAAAATTCTAGGCAAAGCCTGTCAAATATTACTAACTAAACAGATTTTCTCCCACATCCTTTGGATCTTAAGAGTAAATTGTATCTGAGTCTTCCTTCTTCAATTCAACCCAAGAGTACAGATTTAAATATGATTGCTGTCTTAGCTTGTGATATCTGTTTTTTCATAACTAACCACTTGCCTCTGAGAATTCTTGATACTATTTGCACAGTAAGTTCTTTAATCAAATTTGAGAGGAGTTGTTCTCAAAAGCTCACTTTCAAAAGCAATCATCATATTTAATAAATAATGTTTCATATTTAAAACAGTAGCACATGCACAATATAGGTTTTTAAATCAAAATTACATAATTCCACCAAAGCATAAAGGAAGACATGAATACACAAATTTAAAGTGACATGAATTTCAGGAAAATTTGAAAGCAAGTATGGATAAAATACTGTTGATAGAACAGAATTATTCAAACTTGGAAGACAAGTTTTGAGGGAAAGAAAGTGTCCAACACATCATCATTCAAATATAAAGCCAATAAATAGCATTTTCAAACTGGAAAAATACACTAAGTGAAAGAAAATGAATAACTTAAAATGAAACAAAATGGAGGCAAAAAGAAAGAAGGAAATAAAAGTATAACAAAAAAACTTTTTAATGGTGAATTCTAACCAAACAACATGTGTAAAGAAATTGCTCTAACAGGACCATGATGGTTTTCAAGCTGAAAACTGTTTGAGCAAGGTGTACAACTCCCTGAGATAAAACTCATCAAGAATATTGGGACCTTTGAACAAACTATTTAAAAATAAAATGCCAACAATAAAGAATGAAAATTAAAAACTCAGACATGGAGAAGTAATGGGTAGAAAATCGGTGATGCTGTGTATTTCTGAGAAAGTCTTAATCAAACCAATGGGTTTAAATTAACAAAAATTAACCCATTAGAGACTAACAAAGATTGTCCTTTAGAGACAATTTCCTTCAGAAATCTCCTTAATAACCCACAGAAGCCATGTAAAGGCATACCTTACTTTATTGTGCTTCACTTTATTGCACTTTGCAGATATCGTGGTTTTTACAAATTGAAGGTTTGTGGCAACCCTGCAGCAAGCAAATCTATTAGCACCATTCTTCCAACAGTATTTGCTCTATGTCACATTTTGGTAATTCTCACACTATTTCAACTTTTTATTATTATTATTATATTTGTGATGTGATCTGTGATCAGTGATTTTTGATGTTACTATTGTAATTATTTGGGGGTGCTAAAAATCACATCCATAAACTTAGTAGATAAAACAGCAGCAAGGCTTGAAAGAAGTTCTGCTGTGGGTAAATTGTTATCAAGCAGCATTGCAAGCTACAGAGAAATTGTTCATGAAAGGAAGAGATAATTGAGGCAAATTTTATAGTTGTCTTATTTTAAGAAATTGCCACAGCCACCCTAACCTTGAGCAACACTGACCAGTCAGTAGCCATCAACACTGAAGCAAGACCATCCACCAGCAAAAAGATTATGACTTGCTGAAGGCTCAGATGACGGATAGCACATTTTAGCAACAATGTATTTTTTAATTAAGGTATGTACATTGTTTTTTCAGACATAATGCTATTACACACTTAGTTGACAACTTTATTGTGTAAACATAACTTTTTTATGCACTGGGAAACCAAAATATTTATGTGACTCACTCTATTGCAGTGGTTTGAGACCAAACATGCAATATCTCCAAGGTATACCTGTAGTTTGACCATAGGACCTTAAAATGCACAACATTTAAATCTCTATAAATATTTTTTTAAAGACTAGAAAACTGAACATATTGATATTCTAAGCAGCAAGAAGAATAATCCATATTCAAAAAGCAAATGGAGTATGTGACCTAAAATTTTAAAGTATGATTAAAGAAATGTTTAAAAGAGATGAAACATTTGAAAGGAAAGCAAATTAAAAAATTTAAAATATTCAAATAAAAAGTAAAACAAATATAGAGACAATTTCCTTCAGAAATCTGTAAGATACACATTATGAAAAGTAAACAAAATAAAAGAAATAAAAATACAGATATTAATCTAAATTGACTTAAAAATCTTTAAAATGTTACAATTATCAATAAGTGGACACAGAATGAAAACTGACAAATCTGGGCTTCCCTGGTGGCGCAGTGGTTGAGAGTCTGCCTGCCGATGCATGGGACACAGGTTCGTGCCCCTGTCCGGGAAGATCCCACATGCCGCGGAGCGGCTGGGCCCATGAGCCATGGCCGCTGAGCCTGCGCGTCCAGAGCCTGCGCTCCGCAACGGGAGAGGCCACAACAGTGAGAGGCCCGAGTACCGCAAAAAAAAAACTGACAAATCTCAGTAATGAATTACAAAGATGAAAATTATTTCAGAAATAAAGACTGAACTTAGATCATATGATATCACTTATATGTGGAATCTAAAAAAATGATACAAATGAGCTTATTTACAAAAGAGACAGACTCACAGACATAGAAAACATTTATGGTTACCAAAGGGGATAGCATGTGGGGGTGGGGAGAAATAAATTAGGAGTTTGGGATTAGAAATTAGAAATAAATTAGGAGTTTGGGATTAACATATACACACTATATATTTTATATATATAAAATATGTAAATAATAAGGACCTACTATATAGCACAGGAAACTATTTCAATATCTTGTGATAACCTATAATGGAAAAGATTCTAAAAAAGAATATATATATATGTGTGTATATATATATATATATATATATACTGAATCACTTTGCTGTACACCTGAAACTAACACAACATTGTAAATTAACTATATTTCAGTTAAAAATGGTTAAAAAAACTGAATTTAGAAAAAACTATGAAACATTTAATGAAAACATCTGAAATAAAAGGTACACTGGAAGTATTTAATGTTAGATTAGATACTGAAGAAGAAGAAAATCAGTGAACTTGACTTTGTGAAGTTAAGTGAAGTTGTACTTTTTGAAACATTCCAAAATGAAGCACAGAGAGAATAAAGACTGAAAATAAAGTGAGTAGTGACTCAATGACATCCGAAAAAGCACCAAGCAGCCCCAGAAGAATAGAGCACAGGTGGATAGAAAAAAATCAGAGATAAAAAATATTTGTCCAAATATAATAACTATAAATCCACAGACACACAAAGTTCAATAAACCAAAGTAAAAGCAATATAAAACAATTACATTTAGTTGCATTATAATAAAATTGTTAAAAAACTTTGATACAGAGAAAATTTAAAAGCCTCCACTGTAAGGAGAACACTTTTTGTGCCAAGAAACTAAGAATTACAGCAAATTTCTAACCTGAAATTATGCAATTCAGAACACAATGGAACATTTTAAAAATAATGCAGAGAAATAAATGTCAACCTAGAAATACTGGCTAGTAAAAATATTACAAAAATGAAGAACACAAAGAGAGTTTGGACAAAATAGTTGAGAGAATTAATTGAAATCAGACCTTTACTAAAGGAAATGTTAAAGAATAAGAGAAATGATACTAGATGGAAATTTGTATCTATACAAATGAGTGAAGAGTGACAGAGTTGGTAAGTTTATAGGCAAACATAAAATACTTTTTATTTTTAACCTATTTTAAAATTAACTGATAGTTTAAGCAAAAATAATGACAATTTATTGTGTGTTTCCTAGTATGATGAAATGCAATATATCACCACAATAGGCAAAGGACAGGAGGGGTGAAATTTTACTTTTGTAAAATTTTTGTAAAAATTTGTACAAATTTATTTGTGTGTTTGAAGTATTATTTGGAAGGGAAATGTGATAAATAAATACATGTGTTATTAACCTTAGGGCAATAACTAAAAGTTAAACCCAAGTGTTATAGCTATAGTTTATGAAGATAAAATGGAAGCATAAAAATACTCAGTCCAAAAGATGGCAGGGAAAGAGGATAAAAATAACTAAGTGTATCTGAGATGCATAAAAAGCAAATAGAAAGACAGTAGACTTCATATCAGCAATATGATAATTACATAAAACGTAAGTGATCTAAACCAGAGATTGGCATATTTTTTTCTGTAGAGGGTCTGATAGTAAATATTTTAGGCTTTGTGGTCCACCTAAAATCTCTGTCACATATTCTCCTTTGTTTACTTATTTGTTTGTTTATGTGTTTTTTAAAATTCTTTAAAAATATACAATCCGTTCTTATCTCAAGGGTCATAGGAAAAAAAGGCATGACTCAAATTTGTCCTGCAGGCCTTAGTGTTTCAATCCCTGGTTTAAAATCAGTGATCTACACTTTCACCTTAAGTAATTAGAAAAATAAAAAGCAAATTTAATGCAAATTAAGAAAAAGGAGAGAAAGAATAAAGATAGATATCATCAAATTAAAAATAGTAATTTCATGAAGAAAACAAAACCAAAAGCTCATTCTTTGAAAGTATCAATAATATTGATAAAGTTCCTACTTACTGGTTTATCCATGTCAATAAATTTACCTATCAGTTGTTTTCTTTCTTCATAGCTTATATAGAAATCATACTTATACACAAGATTAATATTTGAGTAAAATAGCATTTATTAAAATGTCATAAGAGTACATGGAGCTTAGTAGATAATAAATTCTAGCCTCTGTCTTTTAATAATGCTCCTACTAACAAGTCTCTTCTTGTAATTATGATGGTTACCTTCCTCTATTAATTATGACATTCAATTTTCAATGCATTCTCTATATTACAGCTAGAGAAAATGGGGACAAAGTCAACAAAACTTAAGGCAGTTACATGGTCTGACCAATATTAAAAGAAGCAAGTTAAGCTGTAGTTCTTAAGTGGTCAACATTCCTGTCCATTGTATATCTCCCTTTACCATTCAACTGTTTTCCCTGAAACAGACTCTTTAAAAATCCTATTAAAAACTTCATGGATAACAGTAATTTACTGCCTGTAAGCAGAAATATTTTCAAATAAAATAACATAGCAAAGCATCTAACACAATCAAATAACTAGAATTCTTAGACAGTAGTAAAAATAAATGAGCTTTTTTCACATGATGGTTTTCCTCATAAGCAAGCTTCTTGGAAAGAAAAAGAAAGTGTCAGGAATTTGAAAAATTGTGTTTGTTAATCTCTCAAGTGATATAAGGGATTACTGAAAATGACAATGAACTGCTTACCTAAATTTAAACTCAGGCTCTCCACAGCCATGGGCCGATTGTTTGGCCATGGACTTCATGAAAAAAGGTAAAAGCAGAAAAACAGCTTGACTATTTGAAACTAAAATATTGTTCAGGAGGTATTAAAAATAACATCAGAGTGATTGGTCTTGTTCTGAATGTAGTTTCATTTTTAAAAAATTCTCCAATGTGTGAACTAAATTTTGACACTTCCATGGACACAAAAGATTATTTTTGAGCCATATTTAGTCGAGAAAGATTCAAAATAGAGCTTAAAGGATTGTTTTAGCCACCCTGCACATAATACCATTTAAAATTACAGTTTATAACTATGGTAAATGACATAAAAAGACCAAAATAAACTACTGATCTTTGAATTGCCTTATTATAAAGACATGCTGATGTTTTTGAGATACTTATCAGCAGAAGCATAGAAATTATTTATCTATGCTATGTATTTTCTAGGTAAACAAGGGAATATTCATTTTTATACCTGTAGCCCTTAGCATTTCCTATTGCTACAATAATCAACTGCTATACAGTCTCAGATTTTTAGTCAAAAATTATGCATTGATATCCTTAAAATTTCTTGAATCTACATATTGGGTTGACCTAAAAGTTCATTCAGGTTTTTCTGTAAGATGTTATGGAAAAATCCGAATGAACTTTTTTGGCCAACCCAATATTTTAATGGATATTTAAGATTCATAAATTTATCCCACCATGCAGTACTTCTTATTACTCTAAATTATGGCTTGCTCTGTCCTCCCTTGTCTTATTCCATCATTCCCTTTATTAAAAAAATTTAAATTTTAGCTATTAAAATAGCTAATCTAGATAATTTACAACTGAACTAGATGTAAATTTGAAGGCTTATGAATTTTAGCCCAATCTGGATTGATTCATTCTTATATTTATACAACAAATGTTTATTTAGGGTCATTTTTGTGCCAGGCCTTGTTTTAAGTAGGGTACAGCAATTTATAAAACAGACAAAATTGCAAAACATTGCATATTAATATATGATTCCACTTATATGAACTGTCCAGAAAAGTAAATTTATACATATAGAAAGCAGATTAATGATTGCCTGGGACTGGAAGTGGGAACCAGATTGACTGCAATGAAACAAGAAATTTTATTTGGGAGAAAGATGTATTCTACATCTGAATTGTGGTGATGTATGTAAAACTTTGTAAATTTACTAAAAATGATTGAATTTTACACATAAATAGGTGTATTTTATGGTATGCAAATTATATTTCAATAAAGTGTTGAGGAAAATAAGTGATTAAAAAACAGACCAAAGTCTTTGCCTTTATAGAGTTTACATTCTAGTGGGGAGATGGGTGTGAATAAGTACCAAATATATAATAATATCAATTAAATTCTTTGAAGAAAAACAAAGCAGGGTCAGAGTGTTGATGGTGATGGGGGTGCGGGGAGAGATGGCTATTTCAGAGGGCTTGTCAGAGAAGGCTTTGAGTTTAACAGCCAGCAATGCTGATATCTACATGTTCCAGACAAGAGAAAATGTATGAAAGGCATAGCCAAAATCAGGTTGGTGAAGTTTGACGTGACCAGTGTGTCTGGGAAGGGGTAAATAGTTAGGAAAGGGCAGGAGGTGAAGTCAGAATAACAACCAGGGCTACTTTCTATAGGGTAACCATTTTTGGATTTTAGAAAGTCTTTGGAGAGTCATTTTGGAATGTCTTGAGTCAGGTCATTGGACACCTTCCTACTTTTCTCTCTTTGTATAAATTCTATGACATATGACTTATAAACATTTTGACATTCTGACATTTTGAAAATATATTTTTCAGAGGAGTAATAGTATTTAACATATCCTAACTTCCTTTCATGTCTGACCTCAAACTTGGAAAGGCTTTATTTTATTTTAATTTTCTTTATCTTGATACCTGATAATTTTGACTAAAACCAACTTGCTTTTACATTAACCACGTTGAATTAACTTGTTCTATGCAAGTAGTTTTTATGCTATAAACAGATTTATAGATTAGACTGTACAGTGATATATGACCTGTTTTACCATCTTCTCATAATATAGTGTCCTTAGTTCATCTGAATATTTCTTTTAATGAGGTACCCAGAATGGAATAAATTATTCTCACTATAGCCTTACTGATAATTAAATTCAAAAGCTTTTAGCAAGTGTTGGTCTCAAAAAAGTGTTTTGCTTTTGATGTAGAACAAAAATTGGGTTCATTGCTGTTGCAATCCTTGTTTTTCCATTAAATCAACATGCATATTTAAAACAGATCTTTTAGTGTTTCTACCTCTAACTAAACATTTAACGAAAGAGTTTATTTTGTTGTAACATTCTGTTCTTATTTTAAGGCCTTTGATTAAGAATCCTAATTTAAGAATTCAATCATGTTAATTTATTAAATTTTATATCTCTTTGATATTACTGGTCCTCATTAAAGATTATAATGTCTCATAATTCATTTATTAATCTTATTGAGAATGCATTCACTTTGTCTTCCAGACAACTAATAGAAATATGCAATAAGGCTTTATACTAATCTGTATGAGATATTATCTCATTACACAATATGAAAAAGTGGGTTTTTTTCTTCAGTCTTACATAACATAATATCTATTCAAATAATCACCAAAGATCATTAGAAATATTCCACTTTGCCTTGGGAATATCTAAGTGGAAAGCCTTCAAAGGAAATCCAAGAGAAATAGACATTGTACTCAGATGTTGAACATTAGCTCTGCTTAAGAACTAATTCAGAAAGGTCCATCAGACAGGACAAAGAGATTTCATGTAAGGTTGTAAAAAGGAGATCCTCTGCAGGGAAAGGAGATAGATTTGAGATGAATATCAAGTAAGAGAGGAAGAACTTTTTCATACCATTGTCATGGGGAAGCAAAAGTTAATGGCATTACAGCATCAATGAGCCAGGTGGCATGTGATGGGGATGTGATTGTGGTGGTCAGTCACTAGACACACAGGATGGAAAACATGGGCCTGTTCCCACCCATTCCCACCTGGATGAGTCTCTTACGTCAGGGTTTCCCCACCATGACTGCACATTAGAATTGCAGGACACTATGGCCCTTGCCCCCATGTCCTCAGCCTGCCTTTTGTCTGTGGAAAAACTTTAGCCAAAGAATAAGTTTAATCAGAGAAGTGAGAAAATGCAGAAGCAAAGAAAAGCAGTCAAACAGAACAAAACAATAATAGTTTAGTCATTAAGCAAAGTCAAGGACCTTTAATCCCTTCCTAAGGGCTATAGATAATATTCTGAGCCATATCCTGTGAGCTGTCTTATGGATACTGAAACTCCCACCAGGTGGAAGAAGTTAACTGCATGATGACCAGACAGTAGCCATGACATAAGCTGCCACAATTCTGAGAACTGGCCTCAAAGAAATGGGAACAAACCGACCCTGGAACTGAAGGTTAATTGTACTTAAAACAATCAAGAAGTTGCTGATCAGACCACCGCATGACCAATTTCAAGATGACTGCCAGAGCTGAGTGTGCTGTTTCTGCATGTAGCCCCTCCCTCTGCCTGTAAAAGTTCTTGCCCACTGGTTGTCAGTGGAGGGGTGTCAGCCTTTGGACACGAGTCTGCTCTCCCCCCCACCCCCAGTTGCTGGCAAAACTGAAATAAAGCAAACTTTCCTTCCCACCAATCTCTCTTTAATGGCTTTGAATGACGAGGAGCCAGATCCCACTTTCAGTTACAGAATTACCTGGGAACTTCTAATAATACTAATGCTGGATTCCAAAGCCCAGAGAGTCTGATTCCGATTGCTATGTTGTAGCACCAAGACATCAGGACTTTTAAATACTCTCTAGGTGATTCAAATGTATAGCCAATGTTTAGAACCACTTTCTTAGGGATAGAATTTTTTATTATAGGATGTATAACTCTTGTTCAATTTGTTTTAGTTTAATATTTGATTTTGTATTTTAGCTTAAAATTTAAGGTATCATTCTAAAAGCCAAAGTTTTTTTTTATTATTATTATTAATTTGATATTGGTTGGTATGTTCTCTAGTTTTTTTTTTTTTTTTTGGCCACACCATGCAGCATGTGGGATCTTAGTTCCCTAACCAGGGACTGAACCCATGCCCTTTGCATTGGAAGCATGGTGTCTTAACCACTGGACTGGCAGGAAAGTCCCTCTAGTTATTTACTGATATTTAAAAGCAAAACTATTATCAAATGTGAGAGTCTGTCTATATCATAATTCTCATTAATACACTAAGATAAATCAGTCAATATGAAAATTGTGGATTTGGACTACTGCTGAACTAGTATACTTCAGTCTTGGAATAGTGGCAATAAATGTGGAGAAGTTACAAATACATAAATAAAAATCATATTACTGTTGACCCTTGAACAACATGAGTTTAAACTGCACAGGTCCACTTATATGTGAGTTTTTTCCAGTGAATGCATATATGTACTGTAAATGTAGTTTCTCTTCCTTATGTTTTTCTTAATAACATTTTCTTTCTCCAGTTTAATTTACTGTAAGAATATTGTATACAATTCATATAACATACAAAGTATATGTTAATCAAAACACGTAAAACAAAATGTTTATGTTATTGGTAAGGCTTCTGGTCAACAATAGGCTTTTAGTAGTTTAAATTTTTTGGGAGTCAAAAGTTATACACGGATTTTGGACTGTGAGAGCCTTGGTGCCCCTAATCTCTGTGTTGTTCAAGGGTCAACTGTATATCAAAATAGTTGTTATGGTAAGAACTTAAATAACAGAAAACTGAAAGTAAAAATTTATTAGAAAAATAGAATTACAGTTTAAAACTTAAATGAGCTTCCAGCTTAAGAGATGAATTAAGCATACTCCACTCTGCCAGAATCCAATTCAAATCATATAAAGTCATAGAAATGAGCAAAAGTTAAATGAGTTGATAGATATAAAACTCTTAGTGTAGTCTCTGATACTTATTAAGTGCTCAGGAAGGTTATATATTATTGATGGTATTATCATAAAAGAGAATCATTCATGATGGCACTGAGAAACAGAAGGGGGCAATACTACTGGATTGGGACATTGATGACTTTCTGGGAGATAGAATATAATTGCTATAATATGGATAATTTCAGCCCAATACATGCAAAGAAGAAGTTGTCAGCAGCTGTAAGTGCCACTTTTCTGCCAAAAGAGTGATGTGGCTCCCAGTTTGCAGCAGGCAGGTATAGAGGGAAGAAAAGGGACTAGGGGTAGAAATCAAGTTGATAAACAAAAGTGCTGTCCACAAAGCAGTTGTTCAAGTTATACTGAACTCTCCTCTCTCACCCTTGAATGCAGCAGCATCAGAGAATCCAGGAAAAACCTTGACAAACTAAAGAATAAGGAAACCACAAAGCATACGGAACATACAGTGAAACTTCAAAAGTTCTCTCTGCGTTATCAGGAAAAAGACAAGGATGCACGCTACCAACACTTCTGTTCTATATTACACTGGAGACTTTAGCCCAAATAGTAAGGCATGCAAATAGGAATATAATGTATGAAGATTGGAAATGAGGACACAAAACTCATTATTCACAGATGATATGAATGTTTACACAGAAAATCAAACAGTATATATAGATAAATTATTAGAATTAATAAGTTTATTAAGACTGATGTTACAAAACCAGTTATTAATAACTGATTAATAATCAATTGTATGTCTACCTACCAGCATCAAAGAATTAGACAAGATAACTTAAAAAATATATTTTTTTCAAATAGCTTAAAAATTTAAAATAGCTTAGACTAAATATAACACAAATATGCAAGACATGTATGAAGAAAACTTTAAAATATATTAACAATAAATATCCAGATAAGTATAGCTATCTGTAATCTGGCATTACAGATTAAAGATTACTGGCAAAAGCACAAAGTTATTAATAAATGATGCTGGAATATTTTTACAACCATACTGGGAAAAAAAGTTAAATTCGTCCCCTACCTCCCACCATTCACAAAAATTAACACCAGGCAATTTGAACACCTAAACATAAAATCAAAACCATGAAGCTTTTAGAAGATAACTTGTGGAATTACTTTGTGACATCAGTGTGAGTAAAGAGGTACTTGCTATAAAGTAAAAGGCTCAGAAATTCAACTAAATTGAAATTAAGTATTTACATTAGTTAAAATACATCTTTAAGAGAGTGGACAGGCAAACTACAGACTGGGAGGAGATATTTTCCAAACATCTAGCCAACAAAGGACTAATATGCAAAATATAATTTAAATAAACAACTCATAGATCAATTAAAAAAGAAAACACAGTAGAAAAATAGGCAAAAGATTTAATTAAGCACTTCACAGGACAGAAATCCAAAAAGCCAATAATATGAAAGGGGGTTCAACTATGTTAGTAATCAAAAAATGCAAATTAAAACCACAGTAAGATACAATCATACACCCATCAGAATGGTAATAATATTTTAAAAGTTTGACAACCTTGGATTTTAACAAATATGAAACAATAAAAGGCTCAGAAATTTCTGGTTGTAGTGAAGTTGGTAAATCATATGGAAGATATTTGACAATTTACAGGAAAGTTGAAGGTATACATACATCAAGATTCAGAAGTTCCAGCAGCATGTGTGTACCATAGAGATAACTTTGCACATGCGCATTTGACACATGTATAAGAACGTTCTTAAGAACATTTTTTTTGGTAATAGTAAAATACTGGAAACTCAAATATCTATCAACCATGGAATAGATAAATAAATTGAAGCATATTTTCATAACAAAAATTATGGAGTATGATAAGCAATAGATGGAGGTGGCCAACATACGAGTAATTGAGAACTGCAAATCACAAAGAATACACACGGATATGGATTGAATTGTGTCCCTTCCCAGATTCTTATGTTAAGCCCCTTATGTGTCAGTATTTGGAGATAGGGCTTTTAAGCAGGTAATTAAGGTTAAATGAGATAATAAGGGTGGATCCTAATCCAATAAGACTGGTGCCCTTAAAAGAAAAGGAAGAGACACCAGAAGTGCCTGTGCACAGAGAAAAGGCCAAGTGAGGATACAACAAGAAGGCAGCCATGCAGAAGTCAGAAGAGGTCTCACCAGAAGCCAACCATGCTGGCACCTTGATCTTAGACATCCAACCTCCAGAACTATGAGAAAATAAATTTCAGTTGTTTAAGCCATCCATTCTCTGATATCCTGTTATGGCAACCCTAGAAGAATATATTGCACGTGCCATATATATTTTTTTATCTATGCATGTGAGACAAAATTAACCTTATAAGCAAAAACAAAATAAAAAGGTAACAATAAGTCAAAATATATTTGTAATTCCAATAAATGTATATGAATTGAGAGTTCCTGTTAAATTTAGAGGATTCAAATTGGATTCAATGGAAATCCAGCTCTAAGTAGTTTATAAAAGGCACATCTAAAACATAATATGAAAGTTTTAAAGAGATGGGGAAATATGTGGCATAGAAATACTAGCCAGAAGAAATACCATGTGGCACATTAAGATTAGACAGTTTACATTTAAGATGTAAATAATTAATAAAGTAAGAAAACAATGTTTAAAGATATGTCTTCAATTTGAAGTGGTCCCACCACACTCTGAACAATGATGGAAAAAGACAAATCCTAATGATATTTAGGGTTTGTACAAACACTATGGAAACTTAGTGAGTTGGATCAATGTTCAGCTAAACTATCAATTAAAGGGGCTCGATTAAAGGAGTTCAATAAAGCACGTGTTCACATACGTCTTTATTAAAATGTTATGTTAAAATATGTTCTAGTAAATTGAGGATAAACAGGAAAGAAGAAACGTGGGATCTAGGAAGTAATAGATCCAAGTATGAATACATACATATGAAACATTCACCCATGATATTAAAAATACATAGATACACACAAAGGAACAAAAGTTGAAAGCAGTGAATAAAAGAGAAGTGGAGGGATACAAGTGCTCACCATATATTTTCAAAATATGAGGAGTCAAGAGATGCTCTCTCAGGAATTCCCTGGTGGTCCAATGGTTAGGACTCTGTGCTTTCACTGCAGTGGGCTGGGGTTCGATCCCTGGTCTGGTCTGGGAACTAAGATCCCACAAGTCACGTAACATGGCCATAAAAGAAAAGAATGCTGTCTCAAGATTATGGCGGAATACACTTTGAATAAGTGTATTCTTCAAAATGAGAGAAGTATGCAATAAAGAAATTAAAATAATGGTACGTATTGTCGGAAGGGGAGAGGAAGAGTGTAGAAGTGTGCTTAATCTTAACCTACCAGAATAAAAAATCAGGAATCAAAAATAAAATAAAATAAAAATCAGGAATCGCTAAAGTTAATAAATCAAGAAAGAGCAATATCAGCATATTATTTAGAGGAATGCCAGTGAAAAAATAAGAATTAAAAGGATTAAAAGTGTTTGTTTAGTGTATGGGATTGGTGTAAGGGAGGAAACTGAAACTTTTCATCATAAACCTTCTGTGACCCTCTGAAAAAACTGAAAACAAAATCATTTTTTTAAAATCCCTCTCTATCAAAAATCTGTTTACAGTGTAAGACAGACACTTAGGATTCTTCTTGAAACATTTTTTTATATTATTTGAAATATAAAATTTTTTTCTTCTCAGATAAATTACAGGATGATAATTTCTCAGAAAGAGAGATAAAATGATGTTTCTGGGAAGCACTAAACTTCCAGTCTTGGGTCAATAAAATGGCAGAGAAGGCAGCTACAATCAGAGGTTACGCTTGGAGAATGGAAGAGTGAAACTGCTCAAATGCTCCAGGGAAGATTAAAACAAATCGACTACTCTGGGAGCAAAAAAAAAAGGTAATTTTTAAGTTCTGGATAATGTGTCTGAAAAATGAAACCATGAACATGGAAATTAATAATACTTATAAGTTGTACTCTATTATTGTATGAGTAACGCTGAGAACATCATTGAAGAGTCAACAGAGGTAAGAAAAATTTCAGGACATCATCCCAAGAACGGGATCCAGGGAGAATCTCCAATGCGCTGGTTGGAGAAAGCTAACTTTAACAGAAAGGCATATGTGGGAATCTCTTGGATGACTATTGCATTGCAATGGTGAAAAGTTCTAGCCATCACACAGGTGCCATCTAGGATTTTTTTGAACATATTTTGTATTACTGATAAACACACGATACTTTCAATTTCACATTCCTAATAATATATGGTTGTTAACTGAATCTGGTATCCTCTGATATAATTCTACTATGCTATATTCTTCAGAGCAATGCTTTTATACAGGTAGCATAGTGTTATCAGCTTTGACTGAAATTGGATCTGAATTCAATGAGTATGGTGACTTTATGTCAAATAGTTAGTGTTTTGTCTTTGAGAAGGGAATGTGATCATTTTTATAGTATGTACTGGGAGACAATAAATTATGGAAGTGTGTAGCAATGCTGTGACCTTTTCAGTATTCAGTAGTTTGAATAGCTGATCTTTCCATCCTACTTGATTAAAGCTCCACAGATCATCAAGAAAGTTAATGCAAGATAAAACATTTTTTTAATGGCACAGCATTAATCCTTTCATATGGCAGAAGTTGGAATGGTAACAGTTAAGACAGTTGTAACAAATTTCAATGTCTCTGCTGTAGCAGCAAATCTTTAGACAGCAGCCATTGATTTTGGATGATGAAATTGTGACCTGGTAAAACCTCTATCCAGCACTTTTTAGAGTTATGGTATATTAAAAACGTGTTTGCCATACATAGAGAGTAGACACGACCTTGGAAATAACATAGATGTCTCCCTCTCCTGAGCATCACATACAAACTATCTCCTGAGAATCCTACTTGTAATTATATCCAATGACATCAATTTTATAATACCTTTCAGTAACCCACTGCAAATCATAAACCTCAGTGAAAGAGAGTTATTATTTACACTCAATGAAATACTTATAACAGATATAAATCTGTGTTTTACTGATAGGTAGTTTTTGCTGGCTATTCCATAAATGTTTATTAATTGAGGAGTAGCTAATGAAGAACAAAAATCTAATGTTGTAAGTATTGTAGGTTTTCATATATAGTCTTTTTTTAGGATTGTAGAAATTAATTCACTGACGAGTTTTATCCAAAATATTCAGAATTAAAGTAAGTTCATTTATACTTCAACACATTGGGAAAGAGTACAGTGTAAACAGATATTCCCTCCTTATTTTAGAGTATACTGTTTTATTTTAATTATCAATATGTAGGATTTGGGATTTTGTTACAGGATATACTCATTATATTTATTGCTTATAGCAAACTTTTAAATGACTGACACAGAGCAGGCACTCAACAAATGTATGGACAATATGTGACTGAAAGATGAATGAGAACATAAAGATAATTACATATGTTAAAATGTATTCACTGTTTTCATGATACTATTAAGTTAGCATGAAATTGCTTTTAGCTGTGTTATAGACTTGGGAAGTAGAAGGACCAATATTTACTGTTAAGAGATTATACAGATATATACATATAAACAATTATTCATAGGAGAGTTAGTTCATTAGTTAGTTTGCTAATGAGGTGAATGTTAATTACCTGTGGTTTTAATGAATGACCAGAGTTTGAAATGAATTGAAAGTAAACCAGATATCTCAGCTGAAAGTGTTGTTTTTCTTTATTTTAAGGTAGACGTAGTCCTTTTTCAAAGATTGGAGGTCATAACATTCCTTTTTCTTAGTGAGATTTTTATCATTTTTAAGTATTTCAAAGAAATAGTTTTATCATTGTTTCTTAAAGCTATCTGTAGTTAAAAAAATATTTTCCATTCTGTTTAAAATTTCTCAAATCAGAATTAATACTAGATTATCTAGCACTAACACTTGTTGCTTTTCCTGATCTCTATCGATTTTTAAATAAAAAATCTAAACGCTAATCCAAGTAAAATAAGTCTCACTATGGTTGAAAACTAAGCCTATATATCTGATATTTTTCTGCATGTCTATTGCAAGATAACAAAATTTTTCATAAGAGTACTTTCCATCTAATAGGTGCAAATATGTGTTTATTTAATGAAAAAATATTTTATGTATCTAGAATGTAGTATAATTCATTATCCACTGTTTTATTCAAAAAACATTTATGAGGTGTATAGTATGTGTCAAAGTTTCAGTAGATGCTAGAGACACTCTGTTAAAGAGAGCAGAAAACTGACCTGTTAATTTACATTCCAGTTGGTAAAATCAGAATGTAAACAAATACAAAAGTAATAAATAAGACAAACAATCTCAACAGATGAAAAGTTTATGAGGGCAACAAATGTAGACAATATTCAAGAAAATAATTGGGGTTTACTTTATTTCTGTCTTTTTTTCTGTACTTTATTTCTGCCTTTTTATTTAGCAAATTAAAAATAACTTTACTGTTCTTATTCTATAGATAAGGAAAATAATTGTAACAGAGTGTAAATCAGCAAGAGTTCATAAAAATGGCTTACAATTGGATTTGCTGAAACTGGCATGTCCTCAACTGTTGGTCTTGTTAGATGTAATTTAGTGGTGCTCTTTGAGCATTGCTTTATACTTACAAATAATAATCCAATTTGCATTATAAATATTAAAGAAAAACACCAAGCTAGTGACTTCTCTGTCCAGAAGTAGGTTAATAATTTTATATGTATCCAGCCAGCAACGTTAGTTCAATCATAAAGGGTCTCTTCAATTTTATATTTTCTTCTCTTCTATTGATATACCAACAGATGTGATGTACCCATTTAAAATAGTTGAAGTGTGGATTAAAATTCCAGCCCAACTTGCCCTCCTCTAGATATCCATAATTACACTATCTGAAAAATATGGCTAAAAATATTAAATTCTAATAAAATTGCACAAATTTGGTAGTTAGCAGGATTCATCCATTTAAAGAGAAGGAAATAGTTATATTTTAAGAGAAATTCAAAATCCCCCAACAGATTTTTCTGTTTGTTCCAGATAGGGGTCATATGTAAAGTAAGGTGCTAGAGAATCTGCTATCCCTTTTTTCCTTGGACACCCTAGCATTCTGCTGAATCAAAATAGGGCTGAGGCAAAACTGGATTTTATTGTGAAAGTATTTGTGCAGAATTCACGTTAGAAAAACTCCTTTCTATCCCACGGATGCCAAATCACACTCATTATGGAGATCAGTTCCCAAGGGATCAACTCTAAACCAGAGATGGGGCTCTGATTAATTGTAAATAGGGAGATAACTGAATCCATATATTGGGATCACCCTCTTATTTCTATTGAATTCAGGATTATCTTGAGTGTTTTTCCTCAGGTGCACATTTATGAAAGCTGACAAAATTTAGAAGAGAATATTCCATAGTTAATGGCATTAGAAATGAGGGAGAGAAGAAGAAAAAGAGAGAAAGAAGAAGAGAGGGAGAAAGAGAGAGAGAGAGAGGAAACAGCTCTGTTATTCTCAAGATCGTTTTAGAAAGTTAATGAATCCATTCCTACTTACTTTTTATGTCTCTGATTAAGATTTTCTCTGGAAATGTAGGAATTTTCCTAGTTGGGAACTCAGTCTAAGTGGATGTTGTTGTCTTAAGTTGTGAAAACTGTCACTGAAAAGTTGAAAGAAATTTCTGTTTACTAAGAAACTCAAATTTATCTTTGTGCCATTTCCTCTTGGACAGTGAAAGATAAATCAGTCTGTAGAACCTTGTGAGTTAGGCAAGACCTTAATGCAGGGAATCAACTGAAAGGAAGAATTTATGACTTAAACATTTAAGAGTTATACTTAGTAATGTAAATTTACTGTTTGTTGTAGCAGATTTATATTCCTGCATAGGCTTCACTTAGATTAATGTTTTTCTCTAAAGAAGAATTTAAACTATCCTATGGCTTGTTCTTACAGAGTTGGGCATTCTGCTGTTCAAAGAGTTGCTCCTGGGGGATTTGAAATGCAGACCCTTAAAACAATAGGATTTCCAGAACTGATATGCTCTTCACCTTCTCTCATAGAGGAGTTGATGTAAACAAACAGGAACTAAGGATGCCAAGCACAGCCTGGCTCAGAATGACAACTTAGTAGGCTCAGAGGACACTGGTGCTATTATTTCTGACTGAATTTCTTACATAGTGGGAAAATGTACTATGTTGAATTATTGTTTTGATAACTCTGGCAAAACCATACCCATGCTGCTATGCACAGCTGTGCAATTCGTGCACCTTGAAAAAGCAGCCTGTCTTGGAACAGATGGAGATTGAAATGAAGCCTAGCACAGAACTGGTTCCCAACAGAAGAAGGAGCATTCTTGTTTTGTTTGTTTGTTTTTGTTTTGTATTGCTTACACAGAGTAGAATCTGCTCACAGAGCTGTGAACCATGTGGCTCTGATCCTCTGAGGGGCACATTTTCTCTTTGGCTGAACAAGATGCCTTTTTCCAATTCAAACATGAACCCTGGATATACTTGCAGAAGCCCTGACTGCAGTCTTGTGGGAGGTGAGATTTCTTTAAAAAGATTAGATTTCTCCATTGCAAATTAGCTGGGAAATCATCCAGGAAGTAAAGACTCAGGAGGTTGGGCTTCAACTAAAGTGAAAGTGCTTCATTTCTAAGTATTGGAGTCATTTTTTTTTTTTTCTGGATTCTGAAACATGGCAACGTATAGATCCCTCCCAATGCCACATAGTTATGGTACAGGAGCAAGGCAGGGAGGTGACACATTAAGGATCTCTAAAAGCAGACAGTCTGCAGTAGTTACAAGATGTATTTACTTCCCCTTTAGAATTCCAGACCTGCATGAAATTCTTGTCAAATGTGATGACTAGAATTGACTGTCCTGTGAAGAATTAAGGAGACTGTGAATCCCTTGCTGGGAGTAAGGTTGAAAAAAAATCAACATTTCCTTCCTCTATAAATAAAATTGATTAATGCTTACTAGCTGAAATTAGTTTTTACATTTTTTTCTCTTCTGTTAAGGTATTCAATTGCTCCTTTTGAATTATGGTGCATATTCAAACAATACAAAATTTTTTATCTCTTTTGAGATGTATCTTGGAAAGGATCATCAAGAAAATACACGATAATCTCAAAAGAGGAGTCAGAAGTTTTATTGATAGTTACAAAGAAATAGCTGAATTTAGAGCTGATAAATAATCAAGCAGAAGGCATTTGGAAAATGCTTTTTATATAAACTTTATATATGTGGAAGGTCATGTGTATGTAAAAAACACAAATTGTGAATAATTGCTTGTGGTAGCTATGGTTTTTGTGGGCCCTTTGTATAATTTTTTCTTCTCCTAGTTTTATTAATACACCTTGTTCTTTTGGACACAAAAATGAGTTTATACCTCTGTGAGCTAAACACAACTAATCTGTCTCCCACAGTGATTGGCTCAGAGAAGTATATACACTCAAGCAGGGACCCTCAGAGGCCTTGTATGATGTTACGTATACATGTTTCTGGGGGAAAATGCTGTCTTTCACTGGATTGGTTACTAACCTGGAATCTTACAGAATAGGGTGAGCATAGGTCTTATCTCCAGCCACATTAAAGAAAGCTTATCTCAAGTTAGAGAAACTAAGACCAACACACTGAGAGAAGCAGAGAAGAGATGGATATAGAGAGAAAAAGCATGCACAACTGTGTATAAGGTCTAGGCTCACAAAAAGACTAAAGTCAGCACTCTCTTCCTCTTGTGTGGTAAGCAAATTCCCTTTGCTTGAGTTGGGTTTCTAACATTAAGAATTCTCATTAAACAAGAGAAAGCTGTAGAAATACTGCTAGGTTGGCAAATTGGTAAATTTAAGTCCTGGACTTAGTTCTCCTATAGATCATTCTGTCTTTAAATGAGGCATTTATTCATTCTGAACTTATCTGATAATCTATTAAGTGAAGAAATACTACAAAATAATCTCATAATTTCTATTTTTATTCTAACAATCTCCATTTTAATGGCATATATTATCTGGCCTTCATTTTTACATTAAATGTAGAACTCTAACTCCAAGATAAGATATTAGAGAAACCATTTGCTCTCCTTATGTCACTGTTTTCCAAGCAGAAAAATCAGTGAAGTAGGGTTGCCTTGTATGAATGTTGAAAAATTGCTTGTGGTTGTCAATAATGCAGTACAGTTATACAACTCACTCATTCATTCAGTGACTATTTTATTGAGATATAAAATTGACATATAACATTTTATAATTGTAAGATGTAAACCATGTTGACTTGATGCAGTTATATATGACAGTATGATTACCAACACAGTGTAAGCATCACATATTTACCATTTTTTCATGTGGTGAGAACATTTAAGATCCAGTCTCTTAGCAACTTTCAAGTATATTATATGGTATTGGTAACTATAATCACGATGCTGTTAATTAGATCCTCTGAACATATTTACCTTCTAGTTGCATATTTGTATCCTTTGACCAACACCTCTACAGTTTCACCCCGCAGCCCCTGGTAACCACCATTCTACTCTCTGTTTCTATGAGTTTGGCTTTTTTAGATTCCACATACAAGGAATATCATACAGTAATTGTCTTTTTCTGACTTATTTCATTTAGCATAATGCCCTAAAGATCCATCCATGTTGTCCCAAACACCAGGATGTCCTTTCTCATGCATGAATTTGATATATATATATGACATGTACATATATATAGATATATAGATACAATTATAGATATAGATCATATCTTCTTTATCCAGTCATCTGTTGGTGAACCCTTAGGTTGTTTCTGAATCTTAGCTATGTGAATAATGCTGCAATAAACGTGGGAGTGCAAATATCTTTTCAATATATGTTTTTCATTTTCTTTGGATATATACCCAGTAGTGGAATTGCTGGATCATATGGTAATTCTATTTAAAAATTTTTGAGGAACCCCCACTGTTCTTCACAATGGCTGAACAAATTTACATTCCCAACAACAGTGCACAAGCGTTCCCTTTTCTTCACATCCTTGCCAGCCCTTGTTATTTCTTGGCTTTTTGATCATAGCCCTTCTATTGTGAGGTGATAATCCCATTGCAGTTTTGATTTGCATTTCCCTGATGATTAGTGATGTTAAGCATCTTTTCATATACCAGTCATCCATTTGGATATCTTCTTTGGAAAATTATCTATTCAGTTCCTCTTCCCATTTTTAAATTGGATTATCTGTTTCTGTTGTTGTTGTTCTTATTGAGTTGTATAAGTTCTTCATATATTTTGGATATTAACCCCTTACCTGATATATGGCTTGAAAATAACTCTTCATTCCATACATTGCCATTTTATTTTGTTCATTGTTTTCTTTTACTGTGCAGAAACTTTTTATTTTGATGTAATCCCACTTGCTGATTTTTACTTTGTTGCTGGTGCTTTTGGTGTCATATCCAAAGACTTGTTGCCAATACCAATGTGAAAGAATGTTTCCCCTATCTTTTCTTTCATGAGTTTTATAGTTTCAGATCCTATGTTTAAGACTTTAATCCAATTTCATTTTCCTGCATGTGGTTATCCAGTTTTCCCAATACCATTTATTAAAGAGACTATCCTTTCTCCCTTGAGTAATCTTGGTTCTCTTGCCAAATATTAGTTGCCCATATATGTGGGGGCTTATTTCTGGGTTTTCTAATTTGTTCCATCAACCTATGTCTCTATGCTTATGCCAGTACCATATTGTTTTAACTACTATAGATTTGTAGTATAGTTTGAAATAAGAAAGTGATGCCTTTAGGTTTGTTCTCTTTCTCAGGATTGCTTTGGCTATTTGGAATCTTTTGTGGTTCCACACCAATTTTAGGACTTTTTTCTTTTCTTTTTTTCTATATCTGTGAAAAATGCCATTGGAATTTTGATAGGGACTGCTTTGAGTATATAGATAGATGGCTTTGTGTGGTATTGATATTTTAACAATGTTAATTATTCTTATTCATGAACATGTAATTTCTTTCTATTTTTTGTGTCTTTTTCAATTTCTTTCATCATAGTCTTGAGGTTTTCATTATACAGATCTTTCATCTTCTTGGTTAAATTTATTACTAAATATTTTATTGCTATTAATGCTAATGAGCAGGATCATTTTCTTTATTTCTTTTTCACAGGAAATCAGTGTTAGTATATTAGAGATGCAACTGATTTCTAACTGTTGAATTTATATCCTGCAACTTTACTGAATTGGATGCTTAGTTCTAATATTTTTTTGTTCGGTCTTATGCCACCATAATGTTGACATGACTTTCCTCAATAACAATTTTTAAGAGAATTATTATGAATCAGATCAATTCTAGTTATAGGAATGCAACAATGAACAATAGAGACAGATCTCCCATGAAACTTAATTTCTCATGGGATTTTTATAATTAACATATAAACAAATAAATAAATTAGACAACTTCTAGTTAATACAAAGAAAGAAAGTTAACAAGGTAATGGAGTTTGACCCAAATAGGATATGGAATGAAGGTGCCCATTTAGCTAGATTGTTCAGGAAAAATACTTCAACACAGGGAATTTGGATATGAGACCTGAATGATATAAGAAAGCAATCATGTGATGATCTTGGGAAGAATAGAACAAGAAAGATTCCAGGAGTTTGAATGAAAAAGTATGCTAGATTTGGAATGACTACATAGTAATCATTAAGGAAATGAATTATTTATGCAGATTCTTGGTTCCCTACTCTTGAATATTCTGATTGAATAAATCTCAAGAAGTGAGAATCATTTATACTTCATTTCTACCCTCCTAATTTTTGTGTGTGTGGGGGGGTCTGCAGAGATAATAGAGTGGACATTCAAAATGGAGGCTTCTTTTTTATATAACTAAGATAGATCAATTGGGTAATTAGGAGGAAAAATTATGGAAAGATGAAAAAGCTGTACCACCTTCAAATACCTACCTCTATCAATAGAAACAATTAGAATCAGTCATAGATGGAGCTGCCTTTTTAATTCATTCCAAAACAAATACTGCAGTTCTACAACTTTTCACATGTACCTGAGTACATAAAATATTTAGAAAATTCTATCTCAGCAAATTTGGAAAACCCAGTCAATCTTAACTATCTTCCTTTACTTTCAAACATTTAGAGTGCTTTTGAGAGATAGGAAAAAAGCTATAACTATATTCTAGATCAAGACAGGACCATTGAAATACCTGTCACCTTTATGATAAAAACAAAGATGAGCACAAACTGCTTATGTAGCTGAGAAACTATTGATTAGCACATTGACAGTATATTTAGATGCCTGATATTTCAAAAGACAAAAATTTTCCTAGAGAAAATATAAATACCTGTTTCCATTGCACTTATCTTAAATCCTTTCTGTCAGAACGTGAATGTTAACTGATAAAACAAACAGCAACATAAATTTCATCAATATCTTCTTAAGAAAGGTGTTATATTAGTTGGTTCATTTATTAAAATTGATATGAATAACATTTTCTTTCTCCCAATAATGTTCCTTCTCCCAATTTGCACCTATGTCCCATCACATATACAAATATAACTAAAAGCTACAACATGGATGGGGTACCTAATGGATCTAATATATTTCAACAAACCAGCCAATAAGTGTTCAAAGCCAGATGAGGCAAAGGCTGCCTGCTGGAAGAAAAAAGGCATCATTCATGAAACTGAAAAGTAACATCTACTTCTGACACTTTCAATAAGTAATTGTCAAGAAGTCACAAGTGCAATATATATTTTGTGCCTAGTGAGTTTTATTATGTCAAAGCACAGAGGCTGCTTTGCTAACAGGGGTCAACAGTTACTGATGACAAGAATGTAAAGAGCATGCATTTTGCTATGAAGAGCATGCCTTTGGAGTAAATTCAAAAGCCAGAAGAATCTATGAACCATTTGTCCAGGGCTCTCTATCCTAAGACCTCAAATCTCAGGCCCGCTCCATGAAAATGTTAAACTTTAAGAAGGCCACTGTACAAATAGGCTTCAACATAGAAAGGCAGTTACTATGGTAGAAAATATAAAAATCTGAAATAAAATAATCAGGTTTAGTGTTGTGGATAGGATCAGCTTCAAGTACATGTGACCTTCCCAGGAACACATGCTCAGAAACCTGGGAGTTGATGCTCTGCAGTAGCTGTCTTGAAATTCTTAATAATTTTATCTTTGAATCTGTGTTTTGCAAGTGAAGTCTGATGAGACAATGGAGCATGTATGCCTTGGTGCCCACGTCCTACCTCCATGGCCACCCCACCCCCTTGCTTCTCCTGAGTAGGTTTTCTGCCACCTGCTACCACCACCCAGCAACTGCTGACACCCGCCACCCATGGAGTCGGGGAGGAGTGAGCGTGTCTAGACGTGTGACCTCCACACACTGTTACAGGGCGGGTGGCACTTTAAAGGTCTCCTGAACTTGCCTCATGAATATCCCCATGCCCTAAGGAGCTTGATATCAAATAGCAAATAAAAACCATCATGACAGCTGGAGAGACAAACTGGAAGAAAGGAAAAATCTTTTCTTTCTGATTTTTGAATAAGGGGCCTCACATTTTTATTTTCCACTGGGCCCCTCAAATTATTTCACAGCTGGCCCAGACCCCGGATCTACCGTTTTACTAGCTCTATGATCCTTGGCAAATCACTTCATCACTCTGTGTTTATTTCTTCATCTGTAAACTGTGGGTTATGTTTTCTGTTAAACAATGGTGCCAACAGAAAGTACCATCATCTTGAGGAACACACGGTAGCAGGAGGAAACAATGACTTGCCTTTGAGTTGATTCATTCATGGTTACTTTCGGTTCTAAATCACTTTAAACACAAATCTATAGATCATACAAATCTGTAGATCACCCACTGGAACTACCAATTCTAGATGTCTCACTGCCAAGTCAGGAGAAAAGATATGTTTTTCAAAGATCAGGTTAGAAATTGAGAATACATTTCATGGAATTAATTTTATAAATCTTAGGTTCTATAGTACTCTTTAGCCCCACTATTAAACTATATAGCAGATAAATTAGATTACGCTGCCTGGCTTAGAAAATTAATTGTCATTTTAACATTATAATGTTATTATATTTTCATAGGAAAATATATTTTGCATTTCAAAACACCCAGACAAACCAAAATGCACTTTGATAATCTAGCCTGTTTGTAGGCTGGAGGTGGACTGACAGTAATACATTTTGAAGAGATTTCAGTAGTGGCTGTTAGGGATGGACAAATTAAATAGTACTTACTCTACCCCTCTAGCTCTTCTCTGACCCATATTATTAATTAAAAACTCACAACCTAGAAGGAGAGTTAGAGCTAAGTTACCTTGAAGTCATGTACTGTATCTTCTCTCGTTCCCTTTCGGCCATTTGTCTCTGTATGTTTTTCTTCACCAGTTCCATATCTTCACCTGTTGAAATTTAAATGCACCAATGCCGATGTCAATTTTCAAGTTAATAATGAAAAGGGGACTAAAGATTCATACGAAAATATTCTAGGACTGTTGGCAGTTTCCTATCTGGCTGTGTTACTGAGAAATACAGTACTTTAAATACTTAATACTCAGGAAATATTTAGCCCAGGATACAGAAAGATTATCTTCTTATGTAGAGTCAAAATAAGTACATATTGGAATCATGTTTCGAAAGCCTGATTTCACCGTGAAGTCAGAGTTATTAGAAGCACATCTTCCCTGCAAGGAGAATTTAAAATTTATAAACATACCAGATAACAGACTTGGTGGCACAGCAGCAACAAATACATAATTTAGTATTTGGGCTTATTCTGATTGCCCTACACACATCAATTATCTTTACTCCCAGACTGTGTATTAGGTTGACAGGCAGTATTTAAATTTAGGTCTGTAGTCACTGTTCCACTTTCTCATCACATGGGCTATTACAGATATGTCAAGTATATTGGGAAAATAAGGCACACATCTGACTGGGTAAGAATATTCTAAATTAAGTGTTTAAAAATTTACTGAAGATGATATAATTTTAACAGCAAAAGGGAAATTTTGCAGTTTTTCTCTCATGTATGAATATCATTTCAAGCTAAAATAATCAGATTATATATAGCAAAAATTGTTTTTAAATATTGAAGAAAACTAACAGGGAGTATATGGTTGAAAGGAGGAGACTTGAACACTATTTACATATAAATGGAGGCTCTAAAGGTCTTTGAGGCTTTCACTTTGAGAATATGAAGTAAGAAGATGTGTATATTTCACTGGGCTAAAAATAGACACCATTTCTTAACTAGGGCTCTGTAGTTAAATCTATGAGGCACTGATTTGATCTGCTCAGTCCTTTTATGAAATTTTCTCATCATATATTTACATATTCAAAATTCACTGTAAATCTTACATTGAGAATGACATAAATCACATCACTCAGTCTCCTAATCACTAAAGCTCTAATTGTTTTTTACTCCATAAACCCCTTCTCCAAACGTTGTAACATTAATCATAACACAATTTTGGCATAGATTTGTTGCATTTTCCCTGATTCTACTTCCCTTTTCTTTCCCCAGATGTTCTTAAGCTTTTTTACTTAGATTTTTCTCTATTTTTAAATTTTCTCCCACTTAAAAAAATCATTTAATTCTTTCTTTAATTTAGTCACATTTATGTTAAATGTCTTAAAATTAGTCCATAGAAATACATGTCCTTAATAAATATATGTGCATTTGGAATGACATAAAATCATATTGTAGATATGTGAAGTCATATGCACACAACAGACAAACACTCATATTCTATTTCAACTCTTGTAAAGTTAACGAAATTCCATATGGTGATAATGCTTCAATCTTTTCCTACTGCTACATTTTGACTAGATAGAAAGTAATACATAATGATTTATATAATACAAAATTAATGTCCTGAGACAAAGATGACCTTCTAAAATTTTGTTATAAACTTATTTATTCTTAAAGTATTCAAAATATATTATACACCTTAAATAACATATATTAAGTGAATTGGCAGGTCTGTTTACTCTCAATTTGGTTTAAGAAATGTAATCACTAGCACTAGCCTGTTTTCACTGTTAAGTACAGCCTATTAAATATCCATCAATTCTGTTCACAGTGGACATCATACACTGAAAGCTAAACATGTGGATTCTTTCTGCAATTTTACAAAACAAATATATATGTATAGCTTGTCATTAATGTGTTTTAGAAGGATAAATCATGCAAGTCACAGCATGCAGATACAAGATAATGTCATGATAAAATCCCAAGTTAAAAATGAAGTTAATAAATACCCTCTAGCAACTGTCACAAGAAAGCAATTTCGGTGATTATTGCCAATGTTATTTTTCTGTTTTGTCATTTTATGAGTTTCACCTCAGGTAATGGTGATAGGGTACAGCTTGGGAAAGAATTGTTGATAGGAATTCTAAGTGTGCTTTTGGAAAAAAGAATGGGAATTATTCGATACTCGTATAGCTTCTGTCATAGGAGGAAAATACAGAGGCTAGCACTTAGCAGTCACTGACAATAATAAATGATATTGTACAGCACTTTCTCTTCCAAGACATTTCTCTAATTGATATATATCTATATCCATACCCACATCTCTATCTATGTGTATCCCTATCTATGTGTATCCTCATTTAAACCTCACAACTATTCTAAAAGGTACTCAAATTGTTGTCATTTAATAGTTGATGATAACAAGACCCAGAAAGGGTAAGTAACATGCCTAATTTTCTCTCCGGTAAATGGAAAAGATAGGATTTTATTCATGATTCTATGAATAGAATTCATGAATAGAATTCATGATTCTATTTATTCATGATTCTATTAATCCAGAATCTGGATTAATAACAATTGTTATTTAGATGGTCATTAAGCTTCTCAAACACATTATACACACACACACACACAAGCACAGTTTATTTGTATGCATGTGTATTTACTTGAAAGTGTACGTGTTTGTGTATGATTTCCTACCTTCCTTGTGGGATTTCTTTTGGACCTGTAGATTGATGATCACTTATATGAAACAGAGGACCACTTAGTTGGGCTATCACTCAACTTAGTTAACCAGAAAGTCTCTACTTGTTTCTCCTTAGTTATGACCATTTGTTAGCTTTATGAAATATCACCTAATAAGATGTTTGAAATTTCTGCTGCATAAAGATTAAGCAGATTAGTCAGGAGAATGTTGATTGTTGACTGCAAGTAACAGAAACTGAACTCAACCTAGCATAGGGAATAAAGAGAAGCTATTGCATTACAGAGATCATGGAAGGGAAGGACAAACAAACTGTAAGGGTGGCAGAGAAGCAGTTGGGCTGTGGGAATAACTAGAGACAGGGACCAGAACCTTGACAGGACAACCTCTCTCTCCCAAGCACTCTCTCTCTCCATCTTTCTCTCTCTTTCTTTCTCCCTCCTTCCCTTTCTCTCTCTCTAAAGGATGTCAGTTTTGTTTCTCCACATAGTGGGAAACACAGGTCCAAACAGTTTGAGAACCTCACATCCCATGGTTTCTGCCATCAGAAGGCTGACTCCTTTTTCTAGCTCCCAGCTTCACAGCCCCAGAGAGCAGCCATAATTGGTTTTTGGTAACTATACACCTCAGTCCCAGTCAAATGTGGCCAGAAAGTGGGTTGTGTGCATATTTGACCGTTTCCACTGGAGCAGCTGGGGAAAAAAAAGGAACAGCCCCTAAATGAAGAGGAAGGAGGGAAGACAAGAGAAAGAAAGTAACGCTGATCAGACAGAAACTGCATAAATATTTAAATGCCATAAAAATAATTCAAGGGCTACACAACAATAAATGGAAGGAAGCTGAACTTTTTTTTTTGCTTGTTTGCTTTAAAAGAAGAGGACAGTGGATTTTATGTTAATCAGAATAATAAATTACTATTATTATGAACCATTAACAATTTAGAGATACCCTTTGTTAATTCTAGTCCACAGATTGGGTGGTCTAATTGTTAATAACTTTATTCTACATTTATATTCTATACTAGCATTATGTAAGTGGTTCTAATACTTACAAAGATTCACGTTGCATGAAAAAAATCAATGTTGGATACAAGAGTGATAGGATTATAATTTCACTACTTGCCACAGAAATTTCCTCTCCCAGTGAACAGTAGATAAAGCCTGGCTTCCTGTGCACCCTCCTCTACCCATACATATATTCATATGTGTATTATATATATGTGACAAGTAGCTGATGGGTTTCCTAGGAAAGACCCTGTCATATTCTGTCCAAATTTTTATTTTCTTTCCATTTTATTCATTAAGGGTACCATAATATGTTTAAACTGAAATTTTAATTAAAATACATTTGTAAATGAAAGTTCTAAGCACCTACCCTCATTCCACTAATAGCACATGTCATCTTACATGCATATTCTGGAATATGTTCCTGTATTTCTTGCTTAAATCCAAAGTATACTTCTAATTAAGAAATTTAGGATGTGAGAGATATTATTTTATTTATTTACTGGTTTGTTCATTTATATGCTAGTTTAAAGTCTTCGAATACCTCTCAAATACCTTTTTTTAGAGCGACCTCATAGATTGCCAGCGTTGGGAGGATGGTAAATTAGCACAAGATACAAGTTCTATTATTTAGGCTGATCCTTGAGATACAACAGAAGAAAACATGCCCAGGGTAAGGGACCAAAATAAAGTAAAGTGTTCTAAAACATCTATCTGTTTTTGTCTAAAGATCAAGATGTTGATAATTTTAAGAAACAAACAAGATAACGTGAACATGACTATGTGTCTTAGTAAGTGATAGATAATCTCACACACACACACACAATTTAATTTGACGGTATTATCTTTAAAACAGAAGAGAAAATTTTAGTCTAGCCAATGGGAGGAAAGATAGGACTAAAAACGATTTTTTAGTATAGTAAATAGAAATGAAATAAGACAGATGAAATATCCCAATATAATGTATTTGCAATATATATAAGTGGATTAAATACACTTACCAAACAGAGATGCTCAGGTTAATAGAAAACTTTTAAAACAGATCCTGCAATGTGTGCTATAGAAAGCATATAAAATGGTGAAGAAAGGATGAAAATAATGAGCAGAAAAAGATAACCAGGCAATTGTGAATCACAAGAAAGATAAAACTTTCACATCACATCAAATAAAATTTCAGGTAAAAGTATTATAAAGTATAAAAAATATTATATACTAGTAAAAGAACATAAAGCTTCATAGAATGTAGTGATCATACTATATGCACGTAACTACAGAACTTCAAAGTTAACAAATCAGCAACATACAGAACCTTTGGGAGAAATAGACAAATTAACATTTGTATTTAGATTTTTTAATGCATTCCTCTTAGAAGCTGAAAGATCATGCAGAAAAAATACTAAACAAAATTATACCAGACTTAGACATCACAATTAATAAACTCACTGTATACATGCATCTACTTTATGTGTGTGAATATATGTATATAAGCTTTACATACAGTTGATTAGGAAAGAACTCCAGATACATGTGTAACATAAGCAAAAATCATTGATGATCTAGTCCAAAAAGAAACTTTCATAAATGCTGAAATTTTAACAGAACACAGACATTGTATTCCAACCCTGTGTAATAAAACTTAAAATCAAAAATATTAACTAAAGAAATAAGTACACACTTTGCAAACTAATCAATAAACTTTTTATTGAATAGGAAATCAAAAGAAAATTACAAAACGCTCAGAAATGTATTAAAGCAAAAATACTCAAATTAAATGTATGGGATACATCTGAAGTAATCCTTACAGGTGTATTTACAGCTTTAAATTCATTTACCAGAAGACAAAGAAATAACAGAAAAGAAATGAATATTCAAGATGACAGTGAGAGAGCAACAAAGAAAAGCAGAAGAGTAGAGAAGAAAGGAAATATTAGATGAGAGCAGAAATTAATTACATATATATTATATATTTTTATTTTGTTTATTGTTTTTTTGTCCACACCACACAGCTTGCGGGATCTTAGTTCCCTGACCGAGGATTGAACCCGCGCCCTTGGCAGTGAAAGCACGGAGTCCTAACCACTGGACCGCCAGGGAATTCCCAATTACGTATATTTTTAAACGAGGATGAAAAGGAAGATCTTTGGAAAAATCAATAACATAGAAAATCTTCTGGGAAAGAATAAAAATAAGAAGATGGAAGAAGAAAAAACAAATGAAAACCAGAAATAATACAGACTTTTAAGATGAAAAAATTATGAATTGACATATTAATATTATACATCAGTGAGTTTATTAACATAGACCAGAGGAATGACTACTGGAGTCACTGTAAAATGCCAAACTTGAAAAAGTGGGAATCTTGAACAGACCAGCGTTCTTAGTAAATTCAAATGATAGAAAACAGCATGAAGAAAACCACATACTCTATAAGGTTGGATACATATTTCAGAAAATACACTTTATAATACATTTATATATAATATGCATATTAAATAGAGTGTTATTGCACAGAGAAAATTAAAGGAGACCAGGGAAAAAGGAAAAATAACGCAATACAATAATAAAATACAGTATATACAAAGAGAAATAGAATAAAGATTCTTTAGATAGATGATAACACTGTCCTAATTACTGGGGAGAAAAATAAATTGAGAAAGAAATGTCGTATTCTGGAGAGAATATTTTTAAATAGCTTTATGTAACCAGGGGAGGAAGTAAACATGCACAACTGTTTACCAACCCTATGAAAAATGTTTCAGGGATGACAAATATAGATTCATCAATGCCGTACACTGACAGCAATTCTGTACACAGTATCAAGTGTCATATCTGAATACCCAAGTAAATGCCAAAGGTAAATGTACCATTGGTTAGTGTAGCATGGTGAATTTTACCTCTGCCTCACCCTAAAATGTTTTAGTTTGATCAGCGCTGTTCTGCAAAGCGCTGTTCTGCTTGCAGTATGAACAGTGACTGCTGCTGACCAAGAAGGCTGAGATGCCCCAACTTTTCTGAACGTAGATTTTCAAGGTTAGCTCAAATGTGGTTTCTTACTTCTCCTCCACTCTTGTTATATAAGCACACATGGCTAGGAATCTGGCCCTATGACGAACGTCTATATTTATGCGTGTTTATCTATAAACATGAGGGAAATATTCCTAGTAAAACTACTTACTATTGTAAACTAGGAAATGTAAACATTCTTCTATTATTTTCTACTTCTTTATAAGTATTTGACAAAGCTCTTAGAGTCATTTTAATAGTTGACTTTTCATTAGACTTAATTAAAGATGTCCTATATTTATTTTGAAAGCAAGACACTAGATCAGTGAAAACCACCTGTGAATGTTGTTTTCATCTTAGCAAACTGTCCACACTCACATACTTGCCAAATCACAGCAATTACCCATTTTAAATGATGCAATATAAGCAATTACCCATCCTAAATGAGGAGGTGTTGTAATGACTTTGTAAATGAAGGCACTTTAGTTCACTAGTACCTTCAAACTGATTGTTATAAGATTAATTATTATTTCTAAATCATTTATACTTAGTTCCAAGCCTCTCATACATCAAGTTAAAACATATAAAAAATTACAACTTCTACTGTATCAGATTGAATCAATACATTCTATTCAAGTTTCCTCAGTAATGCCTGTTTTAATGTTTTTGCTAAGAGTTATTTTGGAAACTTACTCATTTATTTGTTTATAATTCACACTCAGAAGAGGGCAATTGCTTGAAATATTTGTAATATTTGTATAACTTGTACATAAATCAAAAATAATACTAAGAATAATCCTGCTCTACAATTGGCAGAATTTTCTTTCTATAAAGCCAGATATAGTCAGAAGGCTATATTCCTAGATCATAACCCTCTGTAAGTCTCTAACACCATTTCTAAGACACAACACACACACACAACACACACAAACACAACCCACCCAACCATAATCCACCCATTTCTGCCACCCTTTCACCTTTTTCTCAGGCCTTTTCCTGGTGTATTTTCTCCCTTCTTTGCTTGCTATGATTTAACAATTTTACTAGTGAGCAAAGAAATGAACAGATGGCTGCAAGTGTGAAATGGAATATTATATCCTGAGTTTTTTACCTGGACTCATACAAAATATACCCTTATACTCTCTAGGCTAAATTATTTTTTCACCGTTTATGTATCTATGATGTGTAGAGTAATGTCTCCTTGCTCTACCAAACATGCCTTAAGACCCCAAATCTTTAAATACTTTAAATATACCTTATATGGCAAAAGGAACTTTGCAAG